>NC_088304.1:11116809-11356941 GCF_032854445.1 Liolophura sinensis | reverse complement strand
TAGATTTCAAAAATTCAAAATAAAAATTCATCAATTTTTGTGACCCAATAAGACCAAAATACCACGACTTAATAACACAAAATGACAAAACCTGAGAATCATTTTTGAGTGTTAAAGATATTATTTTTTAATGCATATTGGCACGGCCTCCACATCTCCTCTTTTAGCCACCTGATCCACCTACCAAAAAATTTGTGACTTTCTCTTCAATTTTCAGAATTCAAGACATTTTCATGAACAATTCCATTATGGTGAACGTCGACATTCAGAACAAAACTTTATGACCTTTTCATGTGAAATTCTTAACTGGATTTATTCTCTCATGCTGCTACAGAGTTATCAAGCTTTCTTACCTGGTAAATATCCTCTCCTTTCCTCAGGTTAAGCACAGAGACCAAAGCAAACTCACTGCCCGCTCGCACTGTAGTGTTTTTCTCTTTGGAGCCATTCACAAGCATTGGGACAAATGTTTTTGCCTGGGGAGCCCTCAGTGGGGTTGGCGTAGAGGCGATAAAGTTCACCAACTGTGCGGACAACTGCTTCACCTCGTTGGGAATCGTGCTTCATTCCCTGCAACAACAAAAACATTGACAACTCGTCAATGCTGATTTGAATTTTGGCAATGAGATAACTCAACCAGGACCAGGGAAAATTTTGCTCAAGTGAGGCTTGAACTCAAGATTTGAGGTGTTTAACCCCACCACTCTGCCAACTGAGCTGAATGAAAATGGCCAGGTGGTAACGATTCACTTAACGCAGTCCCACATACACAGAGTGAACGGCTATACGATTTCAAACTGGCACTCATTAAATACCTTGCTACGAGGTGCATTTTTTTATTTTGTGACTAGTCATATTTTCTGAAGCAACTGCAACCATTGTAAGTTGTATGTATTCTTGGCTTTTTACTAATGTGTTTACATATACTGTGTCTTCTTGTGGCAGGGAGAGCCCATGCCACCAAGTGCTGCTGCCACTGACACATCATGCCAAAGACACCAGACATGACATCCCACCCAGTCACATTGTATGGACACTGGGCCAACCAGTCATGTTTCCCTTGCTCTTATCTCTCAGTGCAAAGCCAGGCACCCAAAATGGGTTTGACCTCAGATATCCTGTCTTCAAGACGCTTGGACCATCAGGCCATTGAAGCAATTGTCAAAGGATACAATGTACATCCGTAACATCAATTCATGTACAGCCATAATTCATGTGTGTTCTCAACAATGCTCTCGTAACCAAATGACCTTCAAGAATTTGTGTAACGTTTGCATATTTACTTACTTTCCCTGGTACAAATTCCACAAAGCCATTCCTGAACTAAGTCAAATTAAAAATCTCATCCTTTTGCTTAGATTTTGATAATGAAAGTTGATATTTAGACAGGTCTCATGGTAACATTCATGAGGTTCCCAACAGGAAGTTTTATAATCATATTTCAAATTATGACAATTCAAAAAAATGACTTTGTGGAATTGGCACCTGGAGAGTAACATCACTTAAGGCCTACCTTAATTCCTCTACTCTCTTTCGCAGTTTCAGAGCAATTAATGCACATTTTTAATTTGATTTTGGAAACTACATTGGTTAGACTGACCAATTTCAAAGCTTGACAAAAATTGTAATTATATTAGTCTATACAGAATGCTGCCCTCAGAATTTACTTGAATAAACACCTTCCAACCATGTGGAAAAGTTGAACTATTACAGAACAGCTTTGTATGATAGCAGTAAGATTTACACATGGGGGGAAACCACGGGCATGCACAAGGTATGTCAGCTCATGTTCATTTGGAACATGCAACCAACCAATCAACGCATTCCTCATGGGTCTGTTTCCTGGCCATGGCATGGCTAAAATAATGCTGATGTGGCATGATTCATTCCCTCATTCATCCAAGGATCTGGTCCCAGCAAGCAAGACCACATACCACTGAACCAGCAATGACCTGCTTGTGTGATATTTACAACGTTCATTTTTAGTGACATTTCCAAAGTGCACACTGTACATAAACTTCTTTCTGTCGCTCTCACTAGTGTTTGAATTTAGTTGTGGCCTTTACCTTAACTAGTGCTGCTGTTAACTGTTGGTTGAATCGACGCCTTGTTCCAGCTGGTACTTGAGCAAGTAACCCACTGCTCGTAGGCCGCTGAGGCAAATGTGAATCTGCGAAGAGAAAACATAACACACCACATTACTGCATGCATATAGTATACTTTATTATTCAGCTTCATACAAAATACTCCCCTTTTCACTGGACAGAATCAGTCATGTGGGGGTGGCGTATATTCCAGTATCCTGCAGTCGACCTTCATACATGTGTGTGTAGAATATCTCCCTTTGCTTGGTTGTGAAAACAACGATCATTTGACTGAGTGATTCGCCTATACATCAGCCTTTTGCTCTGAATTGATAGGCCTTGTGCAGGATTATAAATTCAACAAGCTAGTCCTCAAACAATTACCAAGGCGTCAAACTGAAACACCAAGCAGGACTTCCCACCCTGTTTCAGCTTTTGATACGGACACCATGCTGACCAGTATTTGCCATTTCCCCTTTCCTGGAGATGACCAACTGAGGAAGTATCGGGGTTGCCTGGTTTAAAGCTATTGGTATAAACCCAAATCATGCAAAAGGTACTGCTAAATAATAATCTGAAATAAAATCCAAGTTTGTAAAATACATCTAACTTGGAGGCAACTCAATTCTAAGAAAACAACCCATTAAGGCAATCATTAAACAACCATTAAGTCAGCTTTTAGGCTCTACTCTTTATTATTGTATTATACTGTATTATACCAAAACTGTAGGTTTGACAAATGTCGCTATGTTTCTACATACCCTGTCTGACTGTGCATTCTGAAGGATGGTCTGGCAGACACTATCCTCTGACACAGCACTGAGTATCCTTTCAGGCGCCTCCTTCAGTGCTACATATAATGCTACGCTACGCCCATGACGGAGGGTCCAGTCCAGGCTGGTGTCTACATCTGAAACAGAGAGGCGTTCAATCAGAGCATGATGGAAACATATGTGGTAAATACTGAATATGTGAGAAAAACGTACTTCAGTATGTAGTTTAATCTACGTGATCTCCCCATCACTGCATATAAAGATATGCACAGTTTAATGGGAGATGTCATTAGTTGATTTTTAAATATTCAACTGGATTCACTCTCCGCCACCATTTGTATGAGCACTGACGACAAAAAGCAGTTGACAGACTTTTGTCCAGTCTTATATTCAGACTTGCAGATACCATTTTGGGTGAAGACAGGGGTCTTCACCTAGACTGCACAATAGCTTGCTTATGGTCACCAAGGTGAAAGTGGGGGATCTACGAATTCCTTGTACAACCCACACCTCATGTGTGCTAGGGATTAAGAGGCCAGCACCTTCAACCACTATACCACGGCCTGCCCCAGCACCTTTGACCACTACACCATGGTCTGCTTGTACCACATCAACAATCTAACAGCTGAATAGGGTTCCAGCAAGTATCCAAAGTCTCACCAAGCAAATGCTGTATAAGGAGCTGTGTGAGTTCCTCGTCGGGCAGGGAACGACAGAGCGCCCCGAGGCACCCGCCCACGGCCATCCGGGTCACATCCGCAGACTCCGACAGCATCCCAAGCAGGGTGGACTGTACCTGCTTACGGAGGGCATCTGACATCTTGTTACCGGCCCCCGCAATGCAGCCTCGCAATGCCTGCAGCAGTGTCTCTCTGTGCACATAAAACACATGCAGGTGTCCAGTTAATACACTCAGCAGATACACAGATTAAGAATTCCATAAGCAGCCTATAAACATTTTATTTCACCTAAAAATTTGACATGCTAAATCCACATTAAGGCCTAAAATAATACTTTCGATGCCAACACTTAAATTTTTGTGATAACAAATTAATCTAATTTATTAATTTATTTGATTGGTGTTTTATGCGGTACTCAAAAATATTTCATTTATACCACGGCGGCCAGCATTATGGTGGGAGGAAACTCGGCAGAACCCGGTGGAAACCCACGACCATCCGCAGGTTGCTGGCAGACACACATTAATCAAAATTCCCCTAAAACTCTTCTGTGTAAGTGGTCCTAGGTGGATGAATGAATTAGAATCAGGCAAAATGTATCACTTGATAATTGCCAAACTTTGTGTGAAACACAGTATCTTACATGAGCAAATAATGATACAGTGTAGCCTCACTGTACTGATCAAAATAGTTATTATGTGACTAGCTTAGTAGCCAGCAGGTTCCTTGACACTTTGAATCTACTATAAGGCAAATTGTCCTTCTCAGTAAGAGTTAACTTCTTAAAGAGAAAGGTGTGAGAGCCAGCTGCAGGATGGTCGAGGTAAACTGAAAGAATTCAATCCTTCACTGATGCAATGTGTGTGTGTGCTAGCTAGCTGTCAATCAAGTTGGTCTGGCAATGTGATTTGTGATGTGCAAATCAAGTATACTATATCAAGTATAATCAAGAAATGTAGCTTTGTGTCATTCTGAATAACAGATCCCGAATGGTCATGCTAACCCTATCATGCAGTCATCATAGTGCCACCGTACACAGATAATCCAGCCAGCCCTAGCATAGGACGGCAAACTAGGATTTATTCATTTATTTGATTGGAGTTTGAGTACAACATACTAAAGAATATTTCACTTACATGATGGCAGTCAGCATTATGATGGGAGGTAAGCGGGCAGATCCCGAGAGAAAGCAACAACCATCTGTAACGTGTCGCCGACTTTCTCACCTACAGTGCATTTATTTATTTACTCCTTTAGCTGTTCTTAAGAATATTTTACTTATACAACGGTAGCCAGCATTATAGTGGGATGAAACCCACGACTGTCCGCAGTTTGCTGGCAGACCTTTCCACATACTGCTGCACAGGAAGCCAGCATGAGCTGGACTTGAACTAACAGCGACTGAACTGGTTAAAGGCGACTGAACTGGTTAAAGTTGAATGGATCATTGTGCTGCACTAGTACGCTAACCAGTCGTCCACGGAAAACCTTGGGAAGTTAGTATTGTTGTGTACAGTAGGTGTACACAGCGAGCACCTGTCAGGCTGTGTGTACATATTTGCTTACCTGGCCCCTGGGTCCTCAGCCACTTTATCTGCTGACTTGACCCCATTCAGGATCTCTGTAAACAAGGGGTCCACACGGACGTGAATTACAATCAGCTTGCTCAGCGCCGCGGCAGCCTTCAGCCGCACCCCACGGTTTGGGTCATTAAGGGCCTTGACAAACGTTGTCTGCAGCTGGGGCAGGAAAGGCTTCAACATCACACCAACCTGCGAGGAAATTCATGTACATGTGTACATGCATCTAGTTATCATTTCAGTTTATAATTCTTGTACCACCACTACTAATAACAACTGTCTATTACAAACAAATAAAATGTCCATGGGAACAAAGTAACATCTGGATTAATGGGCGTATATCAAGCTAGGTTACATGTAAGTTATTCACATATAGCAAAATCTGGACCCATAGGCAATTGTGGTATATGCTAACAAACCAAGAACATTACAAGCACTAGAAGATAACATCACATAAGAAATTTAAACCATAAGAGGGAATAACTCTATGACTGGAAAGTGCAAAGATCATGTGCCTCCTGAGTAAGAAAGTGTTTGGAGAAAGGTGGAACTCAGTTCAAACACTTATTGTAAACTGTAGATTGTTATATAGTAAATTGCCTATGGGTCCAGACTTCTGCTCCACCCTGTATACTTGTAGTATATCCTATTCCAATTTCGACCCAGAGATGAAAAGTCTAGTGCCTGAATCGGTACAGATTTAACAACATTGAATCTGGACTACTGTCTATACTTCAAACTGTAAACTGACTTGTGGAGAAGCTCCGAAAATAAAATGACATAATCATTCACAAAAGTATAAGGGGCACCATGCACGTATACTAATGCAAGAGAAAGATTAAGCCAAGATGGCTGTATACGGAGAAATGGAGTATCAATTATAACAGTGAAAGTTATTCATTTATTTATTTGATTGGTGTTTCACGCCATACTCAAGAATATTTCACTTTTACGACGGCGGCCAGCATTATGGTGGGTGGAAACCCACGACCATCTGCAGGTTGCTGGCAGACCTTCCCACGTATGGCCGGAGAGGGAGCCAGCATGAGCTGGACTTGAACTCACAGCGACTGCATTGGTGAGAGACTCCTGGGTCATTACAGCGAAAGTTAGATATAACTTTGGTTTTTACATTTTGATATTTCACACCCACCCGAAACAGTTTGCGGCAGGATGTTCTAATCTAGTAAAACAAAGTGTACATCAGACAAGAAAATGATACGTCATACAATTTGATTGTAGTTTCAACATGCTACTCAAGAATTTTTCCCTTATATATGCCAGCAATCAGCTTAAGGAATGGAGAAAACGCGAGTGCCTGGAGTAAAACACTAGCTTCTGGCAAGTTACCGACGAATTTTCTCAGCCACATCTGATGTACAGCTATGCACATCATACTGGACTTTGAGTTCCCATGGACAGTGAGCGTAAAGTTGCAGGCAAGCATTGAAATCAACGCATACCTCAAGTAAGAGTCCTTGTGACTGGAGGTCGTAAGGTGTCGTAAGTCACTCACTGACACAATGGTTACCTATATATACATTTATTCCACATAAGGCAGAACACTTTTACATGCATATTACCATATCCTGTTCAGGTCATCTTGGTCTGCTGACAAGATTATCTCCCTTTGGTTGTGAAAACAATGGTCACACAGCAGAATCAATTTGCCTATGTATTGGTGTTCTCTAATCTGATCAGTCTTTTTTTTTGTTTTTGTTTTTTGATGCCTTGCACAATATGAGCATTACTGACCCCATATATTCCCATATCCTGTCAATGAGTAACCATGTAACTAATAACACACATAAGCTGCACTATACAGCCTACCTTGCCCAGGAGTAGGGTGAGTGTCTCTAGCAGAGCCACTTTAACCTGGTGAGTGAAGCGATCGCCAAGGATACGGATGAGAGGCCCCGTGATGTTGATGACGGAAGGTTTAAGGGCATCAGCACTTGTCAACTTGATCACCTCCCCAAGCCCGATGGCGGCAGACTCCTTGATGTCAGGAGAGCCGTTCAGTATGCCTTCACGGAAAATGGGCAGCAGTGGCGTCAAACCCTGTGATGGATGAAGTTTTGATATATTTTATGGGAGGTTTATACCTCAGGGGTCAATTGCACAAAGGAATCGTAAGCCTAAGTTGAATTACTTAGATACTGATCGCAGCCCAAGCTTGCAATCATAACTTTCACTAACTACCCTAAAACAAGACTGAACCTGCCGCCTTCGTTGCCCTGGCAATCCTGCCATTTCACAAAGCCTTACTTCCCTACATGAGAAGTTCCAATGAAAAATTCTGTCATAGCATCATTAATTTGAAATTTGCATAAATTTGAATAAAATAGGATTTGATCTGTCAGATCAGGGTGCAATTAAGACACAAGCTAAAATACAGGTTCTATGAATTTGTGACCTACAAATGAAGAGAGATCTACCTGTATAGGTTTATATGCTAATTGTTTATGGAAAACCTTCATCTACAATGTACTTTTAGCAAAAAAATTTCCAATTTCTCTGAATCAAATGAGCAAATAAAAAAATATATTATCCTGATTTCCTTATTTCAAAGACAACATTTTTTTTTTTTTTTTTTTTGATTGGTGTTTTACGCCGTACTCAAGAATATTTCACTTATACGACAGCGGCCAGCATTATGGTGGCTGGAAACCAGGCACAGCCCGGGGGAAACCCACGACCAACCCAGACCTTCCCACTTTCGGCCGGAGAGGAAGCCAGCATGAGCTGGACTTGAACTCACAGCGACGGCATTGGTGAGAGGCTCCTGGGTCATTACGCTGCGCTAGCTAATCGACTGAGCCACGGAGGCCCCCAAAGACAACATACATATTTATCTAATTTGGGTTTTATTTATTTATTTGATTGGCATTTTAGGCGGTACTCAAGAAAATTTCCCTTACTTGACGGTGGCCAGTATTATGGTGGGAGAAAAACCCGGCAGAACCCAGAGGGAACCCACGACCATCTGCAGGTTGCTGGCAGACTTTCCCACAGAGGCAGAGAGGAATCCAACACAAGCCAGATTTGAACTCACAGCCATCGTACTGGTGAAACCCTCCTGTGTCATTGTGCTGCGCTAACATGCTGACCAGTAGGTTATGGTGGACCCACAAGACAACATAACCCCGGGGCACAAAGTCATATGTGGGTATATCAAAGCAATATGTTCGGAACGTCGTAAAACACCTGCTCTAAACCTTACCTTTGGTAAACAAAACCCAGGCAATTCCTGGCCCTGCAGATCTGATGTGGCAAATTTCACTGCTTGTCGTACATTTGTAATGTGTTGTAACATCTCTGATGTATCCAGTTTCTAAAACACAACAACAACAGCAACATAAGATTACTGGCTGGTTATAATTGGTGTCTTTGGTGTAAAGTTACAATAAAGATGATCCTTAGCAAAGCTGTTTGAAATAATAATCAGGTAGACAAAATGGATGATCAACTAAATGCTCAAAGTTTCAGCACATTTTTTTTTTTATTTGACTGGGGTTTTATGCCATACTCAGGAATATTTCACTTATATAATGGTGGCCAGCATTATTATTCACAACCTTTTTGTGACCATTGCAGATTGCATCTGATTCACTGAATGTCAGCAAACATGAGTAGATGTAACTTACATGTGGGGCATCCAGATGTTCTATTAGCAACTGTGTGGTATATGTCGGGACAACTCTGTGTTCTTTGAGTGATACAGTGTCTATTACTATCTTTTCTGCTGTTGTAGTTTGCTGGTGCTATACTCAAGAATTTTTCACTTACACCATAGTGGGCATTTTTTGGGGAGGAATAAACCAGATTATCAGAGATAAACCTCTGACCTTTGGCAAGGTATACTGGCAAATTTTTCCACACGTGACACTTATTGCTGATAGTCAAAGAGTTTCAAGCAAACTTCATGTAAGACTGCATGAAAGAACACTGCCAGCCGCTTAATGACCCTTAACGTAGACTGCATAGGTCTGGCCCCGAGATCACAAAGTGATCTTAGACTTAAGTCAAAATTTCAAATGACTTATGTAACAAGGTGAAAGTTTTGCTTGACAAAGCAAATTCTGGGTACGTCACATGTACTTTAAAACAAATTTCAGCTAAAGTAACAAAAAGGAATATACAAAGTTTAACAATTGAAATTCTGACACAAGTCTAAGATTGCTCCGTGATCCCAGGGCCAGGGTTTCATGCAAGTTGCCTTCATTCAGGGGACCATCGTCACCTTGGTTACAGCATCCAAACAGTTCCAGCTGGCAACTAGAATCTTGTTGTCCGTCTTGGTGAAAAGTGAGATGAGCCCGCGGAACAGCATGGCCACATAGTCTGAGTAGTCTGCCTTGGTTTGTCGGCAGAAGGCGTGAAGGATAGTGACAGCTGCGTAACATTTCTCGTTGGATGGTGTGCTGGTAGCCGCGGTGAGAAGATCCTCAATGACAGTTCTAACGCCGACGTCATCTGTCACCGCCAACACCACCGTCTGACAATATTGTAACTCCTACAATAACATGGTTGACAGCAAAATAACAGAAGGACAAAG
Source organism: Liolophura sinensis (assembly GCF_032854445.1). Lineage (NCBI taxonomy): Eukaryota > Metazoa > Mollusca > Polyplacophora > Chitonida > Chitonidae > Liolophura > Liolophura sinensis. The sequence goes on along the minus strand of NC_088304.1, from coordinate 11,347,266 downwards.
ATAACTAACTGATATGACCGAAGAGTTATGAAGACATACTTTTCTTTGTAAATTGTTCAGGACTTTCATTCCCACCTGAATCCAAAAGCTTGACTTCCAGACATGTTGAAAAAAAGTATGCACCAACCTAATTCCTCAACCTTTTCACATATGAAAGAGCAACCTTCAGGGCAATTTATGCACATTTTTAATTTGATTTTGAAAACAAAACTACATTGGTTAGATTGACCAATTTCATGGCTTAACAAAAAGTATAACTTTATCAGTCTACACAAATTAATACCTTCACAATATGCTGGAAAAAACACATTGCAAACATGTATAAAGATTTTTGAATCTGAACTTCAAAAAGACTACAAACATTTTCAACATGATTTTTCACCTGTAAATTCTGACCGTTTTTTTACAGAAGAAATGATATTCATACCTGAGCTTCCTCTGGGCCATGGGCCTTGTTTCCCAGGGCCAGTAACAGAGCAGGTAAGATCTTCCCCAGGTGACGGGACAGAGACTCTCCTGCCACAGAAGAGAGAAGAGCCAGTGCTCTCGTGTTCACAGGTGGCTCTGTTAACTGAACAAGACAGAAAGACATTTTTAATATATTTGTGGTGACTTGATCAAATATTTATATGTGTAATTAAGTTTGAATTCAGAATAACAACCTATTTTTAAAAAACTGTCCTGCTAAAACAGGACAAAAACAGACATCATTCAATCGAAAATGGATGAAATGACCCAAAACGTAATCTTGATTTGTGTCCTATCATGGTGGAGTGAATACAATGACCATTATGAAAGAGGTCTTGAAAACTCCTTCCACAGAGACAGGATGTAAACTTCTCAACAATTCAAGTACCAGTGAGCAAGTACTAAGAGGACAAAGAAACAATTACAATAAGACAACACTTTCACAATTACAATAAGACAACACTTTGACAATTACAATAAGACAACACTTTGACAATTACAATAAGACAACACTTTCACAATTACAATAAGACAACATTTTGACAATTACAAGAAGCCAACACTTTGACAATTACAAGAAGACAACACTCTGACAATTACAAGAAGATAACACTCTGACAATTACAATAAGACAACTCTCTGACAATTACAATAAGACAACACTGACAATTACAAGAAGACAACACTCTAACAATTACAAGAAGACAACACTCTGACAATTACAAGAAGACAACACTAACAATTACAAGAAGACAACACTGACAATTACAAGAAGACAACACTCTGACAATTACAAGAAGCCAACACTTTGACAATTACAATAAGACAACTCTCTGACAATTACAAGAAGCCAACACTTTGACAATTACAAGAAGACAACACTCTGACAATTACAAGAAGACAACACTCTGACAATTACAACAAGACAACTCTCTGACAATTACAAGAAGACATCACTCTGACAATTACAAGAAGACAACACTCTAACAATTACAAGAAGACAAATCTAGCCATGTACCAATGTTACTGGTGAAATACACACCTGAGGGACTAGGTATGGAAGCACCACTCGACTCTTCACTGACATCACCTGCTTGAGGCCGTCCAGAGCATACTCTGATTGTGACGGATCTCCCTGGAAATAGATTACAGGTAGAGCAAATGAATACATTGCCAAGTAGTTTTTTCTGACTAGCTAATTAAGGAACCTTCTCTCTTTTTCTTTCTCATAATTTATCCAGGTGCAGAAAACGAAATTAATTAAGGCCTATTTGTTGGCCACAAAGGTTGTGTCTGGCACATTTTAATGAGCGCAACAAAACATTCTGCTTAAACCAAATATCACTCAGTTAAAATCCTAAAGGTGTAAAGCATATTCTGAGTCTCCAAACTTGCTGCTTTTTGAAAGGCATTTAGGAGCTGGGTTGTCGCATAAAGAAAAAGAAAACTACTTATGTGTGGATCAATAATAGGTCCTTAGTATATGTGTACATGTATTCACTGCTCAGTGCCCTTACCGACTTCATGATCACTTACCAGTTTATTCAGCAGTTCGGGGAGAATGTCGTCCAAAGCTCGCTGACCAATGTTGCCGTGGAGATTATCAAATGTTTTAGCAGCAGCTTCGCGTACTCAGGAAGTGGGTCACAGAGCGCCCTTTGGACTGCCGGCAGCAGACTGTCCGCAAAGACAGTCCACCTAATGCAAACATAACAGCACAGTGTACAGACAGATTGTAGAATGACTCAAAAAACTAAGTACTTGTACAAAATTTCAACTTTTTCCATATTTACTGTACTAAAATGATCAACAATAACTAGATAAAAGAATTATTACTTCTTACACATTTTTGGTTAATATTACTGTAAATGATTTAAGTTTCGTTCATAATTACACGTATATTTGTACATGTAAGTTGCACTTTTTTTCCTCAGTTTAAGAGTTCTAATGGTCTTAATAAGGTGTTTTGAGGATAGTTTGGAACATAAGATGATCCTCTACTTGAAAAAAAGTAAGCTTAAGCACAAAAAGTGTTTATTTGCCATTAAAAATAAAGGGCAATTTTAGGACATTTGCTGTAAATCAGGCAAATTCAACACTAAAGTTCGTTTCCCTGAGAGATCTTCTTACTCCTGCCTGGGTATACTTACATGTTCCCTGTTGGTTGCTGCCATGATCTCACTTAGTCCAATACACACGCCCTGTCTCTGGTCCTTTCTGGTCAGAATCAAGCCCCTTTCCAGTATGGGGATTGATTTCAGAAGAACCCTCTCACCCAGCTTCTTAACCAGGTCACCCAAGGTCCTACCCCGCAACCTAGGACAGCAGTAGTTATGCAGGTATTTTGTTTGATTGGTTTTTTTTACGCCATATTCAAGAATATTTATATGATGAAGGCCAGCAGTATGGTGGGAGGAATCTGAGCAGAGCCTGCGTGGCAAGTCAATACCATCTGCAGGTTGCTTACAGGCCTTCTCAAAGGACAGGAAGCCAGAAAACAGTAGTACAACAATGAACAACCGAACTGAATGTGAACAATTCCTGAAAACTATACTTTTGGCAGACAAAATAAAAGCCACCCTCAGCTTTTGGTACAGTGTGTATGAGAAGACGAGACTGTACTCCACAAATGATCATCAAAGACTAAGACATTTCACCAGACATGACAAGAGAAATGTCTTCAATTTTATTTATTTGTTTGTTTCATTTAGTACCCTAATCTTTCAGCATGGAAAAAAGGCAACGGCTAGTTTGAGGGCTTAAAAAGCAAAATTTTTGTCAGCCTACAAAGAAGGTCTCTTTGGAATATACTTGAATAAACACCTTGCAAACATGTGAAAAGTTGAAGAATTACAGTACTTGTGCACTCAAGAATATTGCACATATATGACACAGGCCAGCATAATGGTGAGAGGAAAGCGAACAGAGCATGGGGAAACCCATGGCCATTCGCATGTGATTTTTGGTCAGAAAAAAAATAAGAAAAAAAAAATGCAAAGGCCCCTAAAACTCAAACCTGATCCATGTAGCTGTACCAAGTTTCAGTTAAACACGACAAAACGTTTAAAACAGAAAAAAAAAAATTGAAAACTTTAAAACTGACAGATGTCTTGTACCACCATTAAGGGTGCTGAGTGGGGCTAACAAAAGTATGTAAATCTTACTTGTCGTTTATCGTAGCTTGTACTGGCCAAACAACCCAGGAGAAGCTCAAACAACGTGCGAGGATTTCTCGCAGTGTGCGTGGCGTGTTGCTGACAATGATTTTTCCAGACGTGTAGGGCGGACTGTCGCACCATGAGAGCAGTGTCAGATCTTCCCATGTACAAACCTGCCAAAACTCGATCTCGTCTGCCCTGCCCCAACGAACGCAGGATGGCCTAAAAGTAACAATAAATTGCAAATTCTCACAAACTGTCTATTGATTTATTTATTTATTTATTTCATTGGTGTTTTACGCTGTACTCAAGAACATGTCACTTATATGATGATGGCCAGCATCATGGTGAAAGGAAACCCACTACCATCCGCACGTTGATGCCAGACCTTCCCACGTATGATCAAAGAAGAAGCCAGCCTGAGCTGGACTTGAACTCACAGCGACTGCATTGGTGAGAGGCTTCTGGGTCATTACGCTGCTCTAGCGCGGTAACCAACTGAGCCACGGAGGCTCCCAACTGTCTATTGAACCTCCAGCTCTAAATATTGGATATGACATTTCAAATGACCAAGGATATGTTACCCAATCGCTTGACTCTCATAGACCTACCCCTCTCATAAGGTGTCTCGAGGTTTGTTTGGAAGGTAGGAACACATATAATGTAACTGGATAAGCATATATGTAATTTTCAGCACCAAAACTAACAAATGTGACTAACAAGTCACAAACAAATACAAAATTGTAAACAAAACCACTTTTAAATATTTGACTACATATTGCGCCTATATGTTAACTCCTTTAAATGAAATTTGCAGGACCCATGAAATACAGAGGTTACCATACCTGTTGTGAACTTTCTGTTCCAAAGTTGTCATCTTCGTTAGCACTTTCTGTGGTCATTTTACCAGAGACACCTATGGCAAAGATAAATGTCCAATTTCATCATAATTCACAGCTTATAATTAAAGGCGACCTTAACAAGTCATGTGGTAAAACACGTCTGAGTCAGATCTATTTTGAATTGTGCTCATAATAATGTCATAAAATTCTACCCATCATTAAAACCAACTGACCAACAGAGAAACTAATGGGGCAGTTTCTTGCAGCCAAAAATTCCGTGCTTGACCTTACCCGAGACCTTGTAGAGGAGATCCCCGAGGAGCTGTACGGAGCTGTAGCGAATCCTCCAGTTATCATCAAACAGCCCTCTCTCTAGCTCAGGGAGCAGCAGTTCTATAGCTGTGGCCGAATACATGCTGATGATTCGCTGTCCAGCCCGCAGGGCTTGTGTCCCGCACAAACTCTGACTCGTCAGCCAGCGCCTGCAACAGCAGTGACCAAATTCATGAGTTACATATACATATTCATGAGTTACATATTCATGAGTTACATACACATATTCATGAGTTACATACACATATTCATGAGTTACATATACATATTCATGAGTTACATATACATATTCATGAGTTACATGTAGGTACAGGTACATCTTTCCAAATTAGGTGACACCAATTTGTTATTTTGTGTTTGTAATACAGTGTCGGCCTGCCCATGAAACCATTACAGTAAGACTCACCACAAGGATGGAGGGGAGAATAGGACCCACATAGGGCACAAAGTCATTGTTGAAGACGATCGGGAGAAAGATGTACATCATAATATACCCATCACGGACGTGTGGGGCAATGTCTGGACGCTCAGCTGTCTGAATGATGTCTGGCATCAGCTTCTGCAACTTCTCCAAACCCATTCCACCGATCACTTCACTCAATCCTGCAAATTACAACAAACGCATGCATATAATAATAACAATATCTTTATTTATCGAAGGTAGCTCGGTCAATTTACAATGAAACTGCCAAGGCCTTCACACAGAAAACAAATATATAGGACATATGTACTTCAGGGTCCAATCGAAAAATACATCAATATATATAAAACAAGATAAAGCACCATGTAGTGTGAAAGAGAAGCTATATACATTTATACATACAAAAAAACAACACAACCAATAGTGCTGTCCCTGCTACTGTCCCAACCAGCAGGAGAAGTAAGATAGTCAGAGGCAGCCCATTACTGACCCCTTCCTGCACTGATGTACAACTGAAATCACCATTAACTCTTGCCAAGTCAAACTGGCAAACTTTTCCATGTGTGGCATACATGTATTTGGGATACTGGTGAAGGTATATGTGTGTGTGGCTTCCAGTAAACTTCATGTAAGACTACATCAGAGAGGGTACATGTTTACTGGGATTCTTCATTGTCACCCTGTGTCACAGCCATTCTAACTCACCTCGAGCAACCTCTAAAAAGTCTGAAGAGCTGACCAACAACCTTTGTGGAGGTATTCTGATATACATGTATGTTATATTGGCGAACCTCAGTCGTCTCCATCAAACTTTATGTTAAACTACACGAGACAGGTTAAATTGGGAGTCTTTACACTTGTGTCACACCTTGAGCAGCCCTACACCAGTCCACTAAGCTGAGTGGTCTGCAGCTTCATGTTAGACTACACGAAACATTACATTGTGAGTTTTCACATTTGTGTCACAGAGATCCAACTCACCTTGAGCAGCACCTGACCTGTCCACAGAGCTGGATTCTGACGTCAGCATCTTCATAAGCCAGGGTAGGAGGTCATCAAAGCTGGCCTCCCCCATTCCCTTAACCATAGCCCCCAGGGGCACGGGCTGACACGCTCCTCACCTCAGGCACCGGGTCAAGTAGAGACTGTTTCAGCCCGGGTATTACAGATGGCAAGTAAGGGGACAGATCCTGTGGGGTGAAAAACAATAAGTGAGTGAGTGAGTGCTTGGGGTTTAACATCATACTTAACAATTTTTCAGTCATATGACAACAAAGGAATCCTTAGTGTGCATTTAATGTGCCTCCTTGTTGCAGGATGGATTTCCACCGCTCTTTTATCTAGTGCTGCTTCACCGAGAAGGCTTACCGAAGGCAAGTAAGTTGCCCCTTCATGCTTAACGCCAAGTTACAACTTCCTCTTTGAAGGTCTTAGGTGTGACTCGACTCAGGATTGAACCTGTATCTACCGTTAACGAAGTGGACGCTTTACCAACTGTGATATCAGTGCCAGTATGACAAAATGTAGCCAGTAATTTATTGATTTATCTCTTAACTACATGACTACATTTAGTCATCAATTTACATGTACACTGATTTGTTCAGTCTGCAGATCAAAGACGGAAAGTAGTGGGGGGGGGGGGGGAGTCCTTTGGAGTAGGAAAAGAAAGAAAGAGTAGCTAGTAACTTACTGGTTTATCTCTTAACTACATGACTACATTTAGTCATCAATTTATATGTACACTGATGTCTTCAGTCCGCAGATCAAAGATGGAAAGTATGGGGGGAAAGTCCTTTGGAGTAGCAAAAGAAAGAGTAACTAGTAACTTATTGGTTTACAGATGACAAAAATCATGATAATCCACAATATCCGTCCTGAGTAAAGATGGCTGATTGCGTGAGAGATTGTGTTGGATAGGAGTGAAAAATTATCCACTGACAATGATCTACAGCTGATAAAGTCTTAACTAATTTAAGATGTATATGCAAGTACATTACTGTAAAAAGAGTATGACAGAGAATTTTAAGCATTTCATTTACACAGAAATCTAAGTAATTATTGATTTAAGATGACGTCAAAATTCAACCAGCAAGCAGTGCTGCATGTGGCTCACTGATATGATCACAATCAGGATTGTGGGAAGAAAATGAAGTGCCCTCAGAAAACCATACAGGTGACTTGGGGAAGATTCTTACTGACTAACTTATAATGACTGTAAGAATTTTAGTATGGCACAGTTCATCTGGACTATCCAGTCGGGTGTAGATGAACAAGTATTTCAATGTGGCTCATAAACATTTTGGTGACATATTTATTTATTTATTTGATTGGTGTTTCACGCCGTACTCAAGAATATTTCACTTATATGACGGCGGCCTGCTTTATAGTGGGTGGAAACCAGTCAGAGCCCGGGGCAAACCCAAGAACACATGCAGGTTGCTGTCAGACCTTCCCACGTACGAGCGGAGAGGAAGCCAGCATGAGCTGGACTTGAACTCACAGCGAATGCATTGGTGAGAGACTCCCGGGTCATTAAACTGCGCTAGTGTGATAGCCAACTGAGCCATGGAAGCTCCTTCTCGGTGGCAAGTTGTAAACTAAGTACATCTATCAGCTGCAAAGAACAGGGCCGATTCCACAAAGACATTTCTCAGTTAAGTCCAAAAAAAAATGCTAAGTAAAGCTTTGTCACAGTGTTTAGTTTTGGGTCATGGAGGTTAAAAGTTTGACACATTTGTCTTAAGAAGATAACATTGATGAGGTGGCCAAAATGTTAATTAACAGAGCTTAAAAATAAGCTCCAAAATCATACTTTAAATTTTGACTTAAGTCAAAACTGGCTTGAAGGAATCAACGTGAGCCCTACAGGAGGACAGGAGGATTGTTGTTCTATGTTTTTGTTCTTCAGAATGGTGTCTTCCTGTTTCTGATCATGAGTGTCAACTGGTGTTGCAGCTGGTAACGATCATTTTTTGTCTTGTTTACAAACAAAAAACATCCAAAGGCTAATTCAGTGTCAGCTCCACATCACTAACATCTGACCCCACCTTTTGATCAGTTAGGGAGTACATGTTTCCAATGATCTGGGCTGCCATCTTCCTTGTCTCCGTGGATCTATCCTGGAATGCTCTCTGTACAACTGGCATGATCAATGCCAAGGAAGGCGCGTCAATAAAATGAACAAATTTTGTCTCCAGTAAAGTCTGCAAACAAACCGTGGTTTTCTTTGTGGGCTCCTGCAGGGCATCCAACAGAATGGGGGAAATAGCTGAAAAAAGACGAATTCCAAACAAAGCCTGATTTCAAATTACACCTCATGTGGAAGCTGACTTTTTTTTTTGTTCCTTGTATTTTTAAATATAAATATAAATCAGCCACAGAGCAGACAAAGTCATGCATGTTTTTGTCAATAACTCAGGTAAATTTTGATTGGGGCTAAATTCACTTAAATATTGACAAAAAAAAAGTTATATTACAACAAAGGGCTTACCGTAAATCCTCAACCTCAAGTCCTCTATGGTGAAAGTAAAACTTTCAGTGTAATTTATGCATATTCTTAATTTGATTTTGGTGGCAAAACTACACTGGTTTGGCTGTCCCATTTCAGGACTTCACAAAGACTTTATCAGCCTACACAGAATACTGCCTTCAGAATATGCTTGAATAAACACCTTGGAAACACCCAAAAAGGTTGAAGAATTACAGTATACTGGATTTCCATTAATCTACTACTAGAGACAGTATGGGACATCTCAGCATATTTCAGTTGGTACTTCACAAAAAAAACACGATGATAGAAATGCGAATAAATGAGGAATACATGCAGTTAAGACTTTTTATAGCATGTCTCTATTATCGACAAAACACATCAATACCCTACAGGTACTTTGCATTCTGAAACTTGTATTTAGACTAGTAAGTCAGTGAACATACATTTCATTAATGGTTAAATCACATCGAAGGCTTGTCCGTAAATTGTTTTCATCAAATCTCTCATAAAAACATAAAAGCGATGCCAAACTCAGATGAAAGAGCGTCTAAACTTATTTGCAAATATGGTCTTTAATATTTTTGGGGATTTTTTTTGTTTTCAAGAGAAAAGGGTTTTTGAAAATATTTTTGTATGGTGGATATTAGGGACCAACTTTTTGTATTTAGCGTTGTTCTAAAAAAGGAAGTGATGCATGTCTAATAAATTTATTTGAATGTAAATTTGTTGTTTATATCAAAACATATACATTTAACCTAAATTATGATAACACTAATGAACATATTAAAAACATAAATATGATCCAAATTGAGGTTTAATACATTTGTCAGCTGAAAAGAACAAATTCTATTGAAAAAATATTTATTAAAATGGCGTTACATTCTCATTTATTACACTGTTAAGCAAAGACTATAAACACCAAAAGGTGGTCCCAAGTACCCACCATACAAAAATTTTTTTCAAGTGTCTTTTCCTCCTTAAGGAGAAATCGGCAAAAATATTGAAAACCACATTAAGGAATAACTTTTCGCACTCTTTCATCTGAACTTTGTCATTTTCATGTTTTCTTCACCTTTAAATGTAAAGAGTTTATCTAATTGAAGATGCTGAATATTGCGACTCATTTAATATATACATGTGGTGGCAGTTTTTTTTGGAATAGTACACATACACCATATGAATTGATGATTCTATGCTTATGTGATTCAGAACTGTTCTATTACAATGTCGTTTTTTTTTTTAACAATATTTTATTCAAAGAAATGAACAGGATCAACAAACAGGTGAGATTGTTGCTAAACAACATATGTGAATACACAGGTATTTTCTAATCAGAACTGGTACCAGAAAGATATAAAATTTTTAACAATGATCTATATTATTACAAAAGCTTTGTCTTGTCTTACCCTGAATCTCTGGGTTCCTGATGACGGCTCCAATCTGCTTTAGAGCCTGTGCCCCAGCCTTCTGTACCTTTTGGTGAGAGTCTGTCAGCACCTCTGTCAGCTTAGGAACGATGCTGGGCAGACATGCAGATAGCTGCTTGGGCGCACAGTATGCCATCGCCCCCAACAACTCCACTGAGCCTGTAATACCATAACAGACGTTTACATGTAGACTACAAACCAGAATCTGCGCTGTGTTTATAATGTGCTAAGCACATACATGTATGTGTATGTACGATTTATTTATTTGATTGGTGTTTTATGCTGCACTCAACAGTATTCACTTATAAGACGGAGGCCACAGGTTTCTGGCACACCTTCCCTGGAGGTGACTGGAGAGGAAGCCAACATGAGCTGGACTTTCACAGTGACCACATTAGTGCGAGGTTCCTGGGTCATTGGGCCGTGCTGGCATGCTAACCACCTCTGCCATGGAGGCCTCCCCAATAATGATTTCCTGAACAGAAAATAGGTTATGTTCAAAAGCTTTAAAATGATGAAATAAATAGAAAGTAATTCATTTCAATTGGATCCTGTCCACACTTTGTTCTGGGACACAGACTTCTCCATGTTCAATCTGAACTTTCCACCACCCCCTAGCCAACCTTCAACCCTGCACCCCTCACCTGACTTAGTTCTCCAGGCGTCTTCTTCCAGGCCCTTAAGTAGGGAGGGTAGGACCAACTTCACTCCATGAGCAGACAGTTTACTCATCACAGCACGAGCTGTATCATCAGCAGCCTGTGGGCAGAAAACAACAATACTTGACATAAATAAAACGAACATGCGCAACAGTATCATGCTAATGCAGGCAGCACCATGAACTTTCAACACATTAAACAAACGTGGCAAAAAATACTACCAATTCTTTTAAAAAGAAATCTCAATTTTTCAGGGTATGTGGGAGGGTCTAGCAGTAACCTGTGGATGGTCGAGGGTTTCCTCTGGGCTTTGCCCGGTTTCCTTCCACCATAATGCTGGTCGCAGCCGTATAAGTGAAATAGTCTTGAGTACGGCGTAAAACATCAATCAAATAAAATAAATAAATCAATTTTTCGGGTGACTGACAAACATCCTGACACTATTAAAAGCTTCAGTTTATTTTAAACATAACATGACAACAACTACAGCTCATTCAAACAGCCGAATGACCCTACAATACTACTAGCTGCCTTATCATCGCCTTAGGGAAGATTCAACACATGAAAGATTCAAGTTACAGCTGTCTTTCCTCTCAGCACTAACCTCACGGACATACTGGTTCCCGTCCCCAAAACACAGCAGCAGATGTCTGACAATGTGAACGACATACGGCTCAAACAGTTTCCCTAACATCGTGCACAGCATCTCAAAGGCAAACAGAGCACCTGCAATGACAACAAACATCATCATAAAGCTTGTAAGAAGAAAGCGTGGCCCGAAAAGGAACAGGGTCAGGCACCAAACCACCACCATTCTGACCTTGTCTGATTCTAAGATGGTTTGAAACGATAATATGGTTAGTTAAAACAAAGTCTCCAAATGACACCTATTCTGAATCTAACACAGGTTTGATTTTTTGAAGTTCTGCCACCAAAACTGTAGCAGGCGGGAAACTGTTCTCAGTTTCACATAAGGGAAAACATTAAGCAGAGCTAAATCGCAAAAGTTTAAGACGCAAATGATAAATTTATTTATACAAAAGTTAAATCATTTAACCACATCTGGGCCTGGGTTCACTAAACTTGTTGAAGTCATTTTTTCCGAAGTCCAACACACAGAGCGGTTCTCCACAACACTTACGTCAATCACTTCGTAAGTATGTTAGTATAGTTTATAGAACTTTTGTGAAACTGGGCCCCGGTCATTTTTCCCCCTCGTATTACCTTCCCTATGCCTTGGGTTTTTCTTGTCTTGAACAGCCTCTGTCAATGTCTCCATAATACTGAGTTGTTTGAGGGCTAAAATCCCCAGTCCCTTCACGAGCCCCGCCAGACCATATGCTGCACCCTTCCTCTCTCCATAGTTATCAGACTCAAGTAGCAGTTGCAACAGTTTCTGCACCAGCTGCGGTGCATCCTCTTTGATGGAGGGCACCAGTGGAGGTAAGCAGTTAGCAACTGCTTCCTGCACCTGTGAATGTCAAACAGTTTGATGATCGAAAAGTTTTTAATATGTAGTACATCTCACATCTTCTACAAGAAGTTCTAACTTCACAAGAAGTCCTATTGTTTGTCACAAAAATCTTAGTACTATTTCAATGGGAAACCAATTTGGTAAATAGTGGACAACTATTGGCTATTCAGTGACTTAATTCTTAATTTTAATTCTTAGAAATGCAATTTCTACACTGCAATCTTTTTACATTTTTATTGGAAATCCATACAGTGGACAAATTTGAACTTCTGCCACAATTTACGTTTAAAATGAAGATGAAATTCACAAGATTTCACGAGTGCATTTTTACGAGTGAAACCATCAAAGCAACACCATTCTAATATTTGTAAGGTTTTCACATAATTTTCTGCACATCTTTGGTTGTCAAATATAAACAAGATACTGCAATTTATTCCTTACCTTGCCTATATTTCTCCAGTTACAAAATCTGAATACATTTTGCACAATTTTACTTCTACAAGAAGTTCTAACTTCACAAGAAGTCCTATTGTTTGTCACAAAAATCACAATTCATGATGTGAGTCAATGCTACAAACTAAACAAATATGACCAATAACAGACCCTCATGCCATTGTCAGAAGGTCATGGAAGTACCAACATTACAGGCCAAGTAGAGTGATACACTTCTATTATAATTTTACACAGACGAGATCAGAGGACTTGCTAAAATAGCTAACCAGCCAAATTATATCTAAATTTAGTATCAAACACTCTATATTTTTCTTAGAAATTGGACTTTTTAACAAATTCTTCATTCCTGACAAATACTGAAAACTTTCATCTCTTGTTTTCAAACGAATGTTGTTTTCAGCCAAGAGCAATGCAACGTTTTTTAATACATGTAATGCCAAGATACTGAATTCCAGACAAATGCTAAAATTTTTTTATCTCTTTTCTTCAAACCAATGGTGCGATGCTTCACTTTCTATTGCCATTCTGCCTCCTACGTGCGCACCTGCTGTGAAGGTGTGGAAAGAGCCCCTATAAGCTTAGCCACGATGGGTTTAATCTTCGGGTTGTCTTTCTCAAGATGCTTGGCCAGGGAGCCCAGCAGGATAACGACGCTCTGTCGCACAGCATCCATACTGGCGGAGTCCTGGGCGCTGCCAAGCAGTTCCTCAAAAATGGGCAGCAGAAGAGCAACATTATCCTGAAGCAAAGAGATTTGAAATATAAATATAAGGTAACAAAAATCTGAAGTTGATCAATATGGTCCATAAAGCAAAACCATACAATGAAAACATTTGACTGCATTTCGCTTGGTGAAGTCTCTAAACAATCAATAAAGGTTTTATGGTCTGTAAAGCAAAACCATGCAATCTAAATATTTGACGGCATTTCACTTGGTGGAATCTCTAAACAATCAATAAAGGTTTTATGGTCTGTAAGGCAAAACCATGCAATCTAAATATTTGACGGCATTTCACTTGGTGGAATCTCTAAACACTCAATAAAGGTTTTATGGTCTGTAAAGCAGATCATGCAATCTAAATATTTGACTGCAATTTACTTGGTGGAATCTCTAAACAATCAATAAAGGTTTTTTCAATCGTTGCACTACTGATTTTTACTTCCATTTTACACATCCTCGTATGTGTTATGTTACATGGATATTTATTTATTTATTTGATCGGAGTTTTACGCCGTACTCAAAAATATTACACTGATAGGACCAGACCACCTGCAGGTTGCTGGTAGACCTTCTTTAGTACAGCCGAGGAGGAAGCCATCATGAGTTGAACTAACAGAGACAGCATTAGTGAGAGGCTCCTGGGTCATTCTACTGCACTAGCACCCCATTACATAATCCAGCTTGTCGTTAAACCCAGAGGATAATATATAACAAGCACTGACCTTGCCATGATCATTGACAACAGCCAAGGCTGCGTTCCGCATGTGTGTGCGGACCTCTTCGTTCCTGTCTGCCAGACCCTTGGGCACAAAGAATCCCACCAGATCTTTGATGTCTTCCTGGCGTAAGTTGGGGGAGAGTTTGCCCAGGGCTAGGGCCACGCCGCTCCGAGCCGGCCACATGTCTGGTGGCTGTTCCGCGATCAGACGCCCAAACTGGTCCAGGACAGGGGGAGGCATCTGTAACACAGAGGTTATTATTTCTGTACTTAGGTCACTGTTGTTTAAGCCCTTGTTAATTGTCAATTTAAAGGTTCCTGACCTTTCTCTCTAAATTACCAATGTGGGTGGGTGACCGCTCATTGTCACCAAGGGCCTGTGAGCAGTGAAAGTAGGGGCTGTGCACCTTCACGATGTCGGCAGTTTTATTTGGCCGGTTTCTATATTTCACCTGAAATCTTTTCTGAAGTGACGCATTTTCCTTGATTCTGATTGGTTCATCCATCTTATACGGCAATTTAAGTGCAGATTTCACAGTTTGATCTAATCCTAAATGAGGGCTGATGAGAGATCCATTTCAAGATGGGGAAAACATCATCCCACCTTTATTTAAAACATAATTAAGTAAAGATGATATATACCAAAAGATGGTCCCAAATTCCCACCATACAAACACTTTTTTCTTATGTCCATTTCTCTTTACACAAAAGCAAAAAAAAAAAACCAAAAAAATAGTGAATAACTTTTCACCTCCTTTTCTTCAAAAGCTGGCATTATTTTTATGTTTTTTCTCTCCTTCAACATGTGTGAACACAGTAAACTAATACTGTTTGTACACACATGGTTGGCTGACAACAATCTACATGCATTTCTCGGATGTACTTCAACACTGGAGGTTGTAATGCAGTGGTAGATGGTGGATGGTGAGTGAGTGAGTGTTCTGGGTTTAATATCCTACTTAAAAATTCTTCAGTCATACGACCACAAAGGAGTCCTTACAATACATGTACGTGTAATGTGCCTCCTTGTTGCAGGACGGATTTCCACCGCTCTTTTATCTAGTGCTGATGGTACGAGGCGGTAATTATATACGTCAACTCATACATACATATAATTTCTCGTCGTATTTCTGGATCAGAAGTTCAAGGACATCAGGAATGTACTGAGGATACTTCCCAGTAGCCTCTGCCAACATGTCTGCTGCAGCTTGCCTGACACAGACCTCATCGTGGATGACATCATCAATCAGGGCGGTACATAGCTCAGGTTGAGGCTCCTCCCACCCCAGCTTATCAGACAACCTAAGAAATGATTGACAGATTGTCAGCACCTGGATTTTACGTTTTACAGTAGCTTTTGGACAAAAATTTCCATATCTACAGGATGGTTCTTGATGTCAAAAATTTTAAATCAGGCCAGTCACAGAATGCTGTTAAAAACTTACTGAAAATTCACAAGTAAAGATTTCTGCTAGAAGAAGAAGTCAAGAAAAATTTTCTCTCCCCAAAAGCCTTGCATGAGCAACAGTAGAAACAGTTTGGAAATGCCCCCAAATATTCAGAGGCAAATAAAGGCAATAAAATCATACTTTTGATTTAAACTGAAACTGTAGTGGAAAGTGTCTTTGGAAGTTAGGATCATATGCTAGAGAAAAAAAAGTGTCTTAAATTATTCATGATTCATGAAACCTGTATTAAGTACTGTGACTATTGTGTTAATCTGTAATCTGTTATTTGTTAATAAGACCTTAACAAGGAGGGCGTTGTATTTTGGTCTCATAGGTCTAAGTTTACAGGTGAAATGTTTTACACACATTCACATAATCGTGTAGCGGAAACTTTCTCATTTCTATAATCGCCGGTAACGAAGGATAATTTACATTAAAATGCTACTGTTTGAAATGCTACCAAATTTCGCCCAAAAAGTGCCTTTTAAGAAGCAAATAAATGTCATAAATAATTAATTTTGGTGCTGAAACTTTAATACATCTTTCTGGCAGCCCACCATCTTACCTTTCAAGCACCCTTTGAAGATCAATGAAACTCTTAGAATCTGGCAAAATGCGCCATTTGATCTTAGGCAAAATTTTAAGTCTGTTACGCTTCTACAGAAAATTCACATACGAGAATAGAGGACACTTACTGGAGAGCCAACTTACGGACGTCGTCTTCGTTGTCATGCCGACTCACCCACACACGTCGCATTAGCACTAGACAATTCTCCTTGTCACTGGTCAGTGTGGGTAGGGCGGGAACCAAACACAGCAAGGCCTAGAGGAACAAGAAGTAAATGATGTCAGCCGCACCTTCAGACAATCTAGCCACCGGTAAATTTTCAACCTTATCAGTGGAGTGAGTGAGTATGCGCTTAGGGCTTAACATCATACTTAGCAATTTTTCAGTCATCACGACGAAGGAGTTCTTAAAGTGCATGTACAGGTAATGTGCCTCCTTGTTGCAGGACCGATTTCCAAAGCTCTCTTATCTAGTGCTGCTTCACTGAGAAGACTTACCGAAGGCACATAAGCCGCCCCACCTGAGCCATTATACTGATACGGGTCACCCAGTCGTTGCACTATCCTCATAATGCTGAAGGCCTTAGGTGTGACCTGACACAGGATTGACCCTGGGCCTATCGCCCCTGAAGCATGCCGTCAGGGCCGGTTCCCTTTTCAGCAGAAGTTATGCATACAATTATTAGGAAAATAACTCTAAAATGATTTGTCTGTGTCACTACAGATGCAAGCTCCATGAAACTAATCAAATGATTTTCTGAAAGTTCTCTCAGAATGTTTCAAAAGATTGACGAAGCAGTGGTTGAAAAGGTTGATGAATTACAGTACTTAGTTACTTTATAAGACATCCTGCTCACAACATTATGCCACAAACACAAACATGTAAATGGCACACCAAAGACCCACACTCCGGTGCAAATCAAAATGTCCCGTAGCATTTCCACGGGGTCATAAAAACTCCTGCTATTACAAAACACACCTGTAGGACAGTTTCCCTGACTGCCACACAGGGCGAGAAGAGTGCATCAAGAAGGGTGTCAATTTCATCTTGTTCTGCTGTGGTGCAGCCCTTGTCTTTGTTGGCACATTTCGCGACCTCGAACAGTGCTGAGGCAGCGAGCTGCTGGATTCTTCCTCCGGATGTGCCAATAACTTGACACAGGAGATGTAGCATCTCTTTTCTTGGCAAAAGTCCTGGATCACTCTGACACTGAAAAAGACAATTACAGAGACATTTGTAAAGACAAGCATTCTGGAAGTATTGTGAAATCAATAAATGTGCTCTATTTCAGAATAATTGATAATGCAATAAATTCCACAACAGAACAAAAATGGCAATAATTTTGTTTGAAATGGATGAAAAAACGACCTGAAACTTGAACTGTAATTTTTTTAATATTGAAGGCACGTACAAAGTACTGCTTTGTACACGAGTGCACAAAACTCATTTGTGATGGACTCACAGTTGAGATGTAAACCTTGAGTTTCCTTCAGTACTGGTAAGGAACTGATTATTTGAGACTTCTTCAGGAGGTACATGTTGTTAATTTAAAACTAAAAGACAGTAAAAGTCACCTACTGTACGAAAAAAGCTAACAAAAAATTAGAAAAAGCATCTGCTGTATCGAAAATGCAAAAAAATGTCCTTTCCTATAAAAGTGGCAGGTCAGCCAGAAAATCACAGGTATATGTACACAGGCATTTCATTTGATAGGTTTTAAATGCCGTTTTCAAGAATTTTTCACCACCGTAATGACAGTCACATTAATAGGTGAATGAGACTGGAGTGCCTATAGTAAACCATTGATCTTACACGTTCATGTAGACAGGCACGAGTAAATGTATAAAAACTTGACAGGCATGGAAAGTGATGGTCAGAAGAATGTCGCAAGCTTCTCAAGAAAGTCTGAAACTACTTTATATGTTACCTTACCTCCAAATTACATAATCAATCACCTGTTCTGATGAAATCAGTTGCTTTTTTCTTTTCAAGGTGTAAACAAAAAAAAAAGTCTGAAATCAGAGAAGCGGAGGAAAATCCCATGCCTGTGACTGGAAACACTACTAACGATCAGGTTTTATACGCCAGAAGCCAATTCGCTGTGGCCAGAACAAAGTTTCAGCCGAGAACTCACACGGTGGTATTAAGACTTAGTTTAAAACGTACACAGCTTTCTTATAATATTTAATCGTAACTGAGAAGGTCTTTCAGCAACCTGCGGATGCTCGTGGGTTTCCCCCGGGCTCTGCCCAGTTTCCTCCCACCATAATGCTGTCTGCAGTCGGATAAGTGAAATATTCTCGAGTATGGCGTAAAACACCAATCAAATATATAAATAAACAAATAAATATAATATTTAATGCAGTTTGCGTTAACCAATTTTCCAATTGTAAAGGATATGTCTAAAAGAGATGCTGAAGTTTCAAACATGTGTACGTCTTATAAGTAGGGTTAAGTGATAAGGATCAAAATAGTATGAATGGCTTTTCTAAATTGTAAAAAAAAATGCATTGTATTAAACTGGTATTATAAGTTTCGGAGGACAATACGGAAACAAAAGTTTTCTATAATTTCCAGTTTTACCCACTGCGACGTGATGCATAATGTTTTGCGCCACTCAGGTATAGCCACAAATGATGCCGTATATGTACACTCAAATGCTCATGATGTCATTATAACATAACTGGCTTCCTCAATGACATGTGATTCGTCGTCACTTAAGGAATATTATCATGTCATATCGGGAATATTTTATGGAAACCGCTGATTCACATGATTCGGGTTTTTTTTGGAAATACAGGTTAAACAATGTTATTCATGGTAAACGTACATTTTGATCTGCTGTGTTAGTTCTGTTCCACAGGGCTTGCTTCATATCCACCAGGTTTTCTCTTACGCCTGAAGCAGCACTTCATTTATTTTACTTATTTATTTGATTAGTGTTTTACGTCGTACTCATGAATATTTCACTTATACGACAGCGGCCAGCATTAGAGTGGGAGGAAACCTGGCAGAGCCTGGGGGAAAATCACGACCAGCCGCAGGTTGCTCAGGTTGCTGCATGACCTTCCCACGTACGGCGGGAGAGGAAGCCACCACAAGCTGGACTTGAACTCACACTGCATAGCAGCACATTTACACTATATGTGTACCTTCAAATACTTACATGTAGGTGTTCACAGCTTAAGATCTAAACCCAGTTCATAGGTCAAAAACTGGTGTCATACCTTTCCTTCACCTTCCGCAGTCGTACGTCTCATCTGAGCATGCTCCAAAATCAATGCCAGGGCTGATTTTCTCAGCCCTTCATCTCCATTGACCAGGCGACCTGCATTTGACAGCACGCAGTTCAGCAGATAGAAGACAAATGCAAATGTACTGGCAGGGAGGCGAACTCCAGCCACGTCAGAATCTGCTGAGTCATCATCATCATCATCGTTGTTTTTGTTCTGGACATTGGCAGGTAAAGAGAGTTTCTCTAGCTCTCTTATCACTCTGGACACCTGGGGTATGAGAGGTTCTTCTGTCCATCGCTTGTCCAGCTCACAGCAGGGTTTTAGCACACGTACTGTCGTGTTGCTGACCACCTGACCTAAAACATGTCCATGTATTTATATAACCACATTTATATACCTATAAAATTGCCTGAAAAAGTGCACTTTTAGAGTCAAACAAGGCTACACCAATCTGTTGTTTAATGAGCATAATAAACATTTTTGATCAGAAAGCCTTGAAAAACAGGAAAAATTACAAAAAAAACAAAAATGGACAAATAAAAAGCTGGATTTTTAGTTCTTTTTTTATTCTACCATGTAGAGGTTTAACTTCTAACCAAAACACATAGGACTATTTTCACACCTTTGTACATGGTAGTACTAATGAGCTTTCCGCCATCTTATTCCATTCCATAAAAATGTCACAAATCAATACTTTTGCGCCTAAAAATTAAAACTCAAAGCATTTTGCTCGAACACTTCAAAACACCTTTCTGAGATCAATAAAACTCTCAGAATCAGGTGAAGAGAGAGACTTTGGTCATAGACAAAGTATCATACCAAATAAAGTTTGTGGTATATCATATCCCAGAGGCACATTTAAGAATACTGGAACCCTGAATCTGTTCACATTTTCTCATGTTTCACATTTTCAAATACCATATTCTCAATTTTTTAAACTAATACATGTTTTTTTTCAAGCTCTAGAAAGTGCCAGTTACAAGGATAAATGAATCCTCTGTAATGTTTTTGAGGTGTGAATAGTCCGAGTATTCCAAGAAGTAGGTTCAGAAATAGTACTTGAACTCACAGCGACCACACTGCTGAGAGACTCCTGGGTCATTATGCTGTGCTAGCGCGCTAACCAACTGAGCCATGGAGGTCCCTAGTAGCAAGAATAAACATGCCACATCCCTCTAACTGGCTAAATGCATGTCATAACATCTCCACTTCCAACTGTTGCCATTAATTTGGTAATATTAATTAGACTGAATAGTATTTCTCAGGAGGTGGCTCAAGTCTTGGTGGCACTGTCATGTCTTCAAGATGGCAGCCTTAAAATTTACTCGTGCCTGAAACACATCTTTGGGACCATGCTCATAAACAGACAGATTTCAGCTTTTCTTCTCTTGCATCTGGATATGTTATTCTGAACAACTCATAAGCCTGATCCATTTCATGTCAAACACGTCTTCAACATTTCCATACACCAATGTACTTTTTCCACTGGAATATATGCATACCAGTACAATTATTATGAAAATGATGCCAAAATTTATTTGTTTTTGTCATTTAAGCTGCTAGCTGCATAAAACTGTGCAAATTATTAAACCGATGAGCAAATTTTGGGGAACATGCCCATAAACAGACATTTCCAGTTTTTCTTTCTAAATATAATTTTCTTTTTTACTATTATGTGTCTGACCAATTCATAAGCCTGAATAATTTCATATCAAAGCTGGATGGAAGTTTTTGGGGAAATGTTGCTCATAAAAACAATGGCAGAATTCCTTGTTGAAAGAAAAATTAATATTTGCACTTGATAAAAAAATAGTTGTTTCATGTTGTAGTCTTACCAAGCAGAGCTTGACCAAAATCCTCAAAGGATACCTCCCCAAGCTTGACAAGTGTTCTGCTGGCTTGAGGTGCTGCTAAGGGCGATTGTAATAGAGGCACAAGGAGTCGGCAAAGTGGCGCCATCTGGTGGCCCATTCCTGAACTATTGCCTCTGACGGCAGCACGTATCATACTGCAGCTCTTGTTGAGTTCTTTTTCAAGCTGTCAACAGAGGTACATGTCAAAGCATTTGTATGAAATTTTGACACGTTCAAATCAAAGCAGTATAGGCCATGCCTTAACCTTAAAACTATTCATCCATGACAAAGTCAAAACCATCCATGTCAAAACCGGAGCTGATTATACGATGCAAACATAGAATTTCCCCTAAAGTCGCATATAATGTCTTACTTTTTTGAATCTTTCTCATTCTCCAGACTTTTCCAAATGTCTTCTCATTTTCACACTTCCCCTTTTGCCATATGTATTCTCATTTTTCACACTTTCCCCTTTGCCTGAATTCCTTCTAATTTTTCACTCTACCCTTTTACTATTAAACATCTTCTCATTCTTTACACTGTCCCCTTTTGCTAAATATTTTTCTCATTCTTCACAGTTTACCCTTTGCTAAATGTATTCTCATTTTTCACACTTTACCCTTTTGCTATTAAAGGTCTTCTCATTCTTTACATATCCGCTTTTGCCAAACGTCTTCTCACTTTTCAACTTTCTACTTTTTGCTAAATATCTTCTCATTCTCCACATTGTTCCCTTTTGCTAAATGTCTTCTCATTTTTCACACTTCCCCTTTTGCTAAATGTCTTCTCACTTTTCACACTTTCTCCTTTTTGCTAAATGTCTTCTCATTCTCCACACTGTTCCCTTTCACTAGATGTCTTCTCATTTTCATCCTCATTTTTCACACTTTCCCTTTTGCTAAATGTCTTTTCATTTTTCACACTTTCCCCTTTTGCTAAATGTCTTCTCTTTTTTCACACTTCCCCTTTTGCCAAATGTCTTCATTTTTCACACTTCAATTTTTGCTTAATGCCTTCTCTTTTTTCATATTACACTTCTGTTATTAAACATCTTCTCATTCTTTCCACTGTCCCCTTTTGCTAAATGTCTTCTCATTTTTCACACCTTTGCTAATAAACGTCTCATTTTTACTTTTGTCCCCTTTTTGCTAATGTCTTTTCATTTTCCACACTTTCCCCTTTGGCAAAATGTCTTCTCATTTTTCACACTTCCCCTTCGCTAAATACCTTTTCATTTTTCAGATTATCCCCTTTTGCTACATATTTTCTCACTCTTCACACTTTACCCTTTAGCTAAATGTTTTCTCATTTTTCAAACTTTCCCCTTTTCCTAAATGTCATGAGGTTTAAAATTCTCAAAACTCTTCTGACTTTCCTGTCATCGTCAGTCTTGAAGTTTCACATTATCATCAACTGTCCTATGAGAAACTCTCCTAACCTCCTGCAGGTTGCCACGGATACCAGCCTCTTTCTGAAGCTGTGCCTGAACATTCTCCTCCTGTTTTTTGGTTAACTTTGGTTTGTCATCCACTTTTGTTTTCTTCTTCTTTTCTAGCTCCTGCAAAACATCAAGTGGAGAAATGGACAGGTTTTCACAATGTTTAAGGGTTTAATACTGATGTAGACTTTATATATTGGGTACAAGATGTTTGGGGCACCGACAATACTCGCATAGGCTTTAGTAAATATAAGCCATCCAAAGATTAAACCGAAGTTTTCAGTCACAGAAGACACTGGCATTTGTAATGGATTTTCTAGATCGTCATGACGTTTTTCACCAGTGTTTATTTAATTATTTTATTGGTGTTTTATGCCGTACTCAAGGATATTTCACTTATACGCCGACTACCAGAATTATGGTGGGAGGAAACCAGTCAGAGCCTGAAGGAAACTTATGACCATCTGCAAATTGCTGCCAGACCTTCCCACTTACGGCTGGAGAGGAAGCCAGTATGATTTTTCATTAGTATTATGTCCTAATAAACTCTTTATTTCAGTTCCAGTTCAGACAAGATGTGATCAAATTTACAAGGAAATTTTTCCTGTTGCTTCCAGTGTTTCGTCGATTCCACTCAAACATTTTTACACAAAGGCTTTCACGCGCCCCTTTTCATACCTCTATGTTGCAACGTTCTCGTTAGTTTTTGGGTTGTTTTGCTTTAAATCTTCCTACGTAACAAGTCAGAAACCACTATCACTACCATACCTGTCAAACAGCCCTTGTGTTGCACAGGACCCTTCCGCAAACTAGTTAGCGTGAGTGCGTGAGTGCTTAGGGTTTTACATCGTACTTCACAATTTTTCAGTCGTATCAAGATGAATGAATCCTTAGAATGCATGTAAAGTGCCTCCTTGTTGCAGGACGCATTTCCACCCCTCTTTTATCTAGTGTTGCCCGTGGGGTCGGTCGACAAGTAGATAGAAGCTCACTCATTGGTCCATAGAAGAGACACAGCCAATGGAATAAGGTGTATCATAGCGACATTCATTGAAAGCTAGCACTCGTTGGTATCTACTTTTGTTTTTCACTTTTACCAGCATACGAAAGATTGATTAACTAAAGACGAATTAACTCCCACTTTGTTTACCCAACACACCTTAATTCACCAGAGTTTGTATCTATATATTTAATGCCTAATTTTTTTCTCCCTGATTTTAAGTGAGAGGAAACCTTGGGATAACAAAAGCTCAGCTGGCCTGCCTTTTGTTATCCCTTCCTAGCCCAACGAAGATTACACTATGCCCGGGCCAGCAGTTATTTCGAATTTTTTATCAGCCTATGCAACTGATGAAAACATGATAATTTACCACTTATTTAGTACGAAGAGGAAATGGCTTGCCTGTTTCTGTATTTTGCATAACCCCTGTGGGAACTGAACGATCGTTTGCGCCAATTGTTTTTAGGGCTGTTCACTCATAAAGTGATATCTCATTCAGTTAGATACGCGTATCACGTTTTAATATTCAACACCCGGACACTACGACGCCCCAAAAAAACAAACACCTCCAATAAGAGCTCAGCAGAATGACACCATAGCACTGGTTTACTCAATTTTGACATTGCTACATCAAGTAACAAAAACACTTGGTGACATACAAAAAATCATGATACTGTCAAAGCATAAATAATAGATAGAACACTGCACAGTGAAGGATGAACACCAAAATATTTTACTTGTGAAAGGTTGAAATGATAATTAACATTTCCCACAATTTAGATGATATTTAATTTTTATTTTTATACCCATACAAAAAAAAACAAAAAAAAACAACAACAACAACACAATTTCGATTAGTTTGGCCTAGCTCTGTGAACCTTCCTGTACAAGCTCACCAGGAGCCTTTTCGGCTGACCCATACAGCCATGAAGCTGAGCTCACCTTCTTCAGCTCTAGCTCCGCCATCTGGTCCTCGTAGGAGTACAGCTTGCTCTCTCTCTTCACATTTGCGTCCTGTACAACTGTCTTGGCAGCACTGTAAATTACATGGGGAAGGTGGGTTTATAACATCATTAACTAAAATAGCTTAACTTTGTTAAATCATAAATTATTTGACTGGCTGATTTATTACTTTCAAGAAGCTGAGTTAGAGAATGAAACAGAGAGGATTAAAGGGTTTGTTTGGGGTTGTAAATAAAATCCTTATTCCATGCATAAAACTTTTCAGGATAAACTCGTAATATTTGCATGTTTGTTTGTGTTTTTCTTCAAATGGCCGGCACAATATAAATCTGAACTCGCACCATTTTTGTTGAACAACAACAACATGTGATGTAAATCATATTGTAAAAATACCTGGAGTGCTGACTGCTATGGTACATGTGCACTTTGTATGATGATCTGGGACACATGACCCTCCGCTACACTTTGTGTGCGGGACATTGTAACAAAATTGTGACAAGAAGCCAAAGCTTGTGACAGGATCTGCCTTATTTTGCTGCCTTGTATGTTCTTCAGTCGCAGTACCCCTGTGTTAGATCGTGTGCAAAATTGTTTTCATTTCAACTCCACTGCTTCAGGAATTTGGTCCTTTCCATGACAAAGAGATACAGCTTTCCACAACTGATCAGGCTAATGCATAAACATGGAGAAATTCTCCACTCACATGGTTGTCAAGGCGAGTTGTTTAACCAAGGTACTCAGGTTTCCTCCACAAATAACCGATACGCCGTCATTTAAGTAAAATCTCTTTAAACACTCAATCTATTAGTGCGAAATATTCTGACTTGTGCAGCAGACGTAATGACACACCTAACTTCATTTTTTTTTATAAATGTGCTTTCCTTTATTCATGTAACTGACAAAAATGCAAGTCAGCAGAATATCAAAAATGTCTGAAAATACTGAACCAGAGTAATTAAAACTGGCATAGTTGGTTGGGTAGGCTTACTACTGTAACCTCTTCACATCACATATTAGAGGTATAAAAACACCGCAGTTTGCAAATCCGAAAATGGCAGCCACATAGAACTATAAGTTACCGCCCTTCGGCTCAAACTCGAGTGACTCTATATTTGCTCTGCAAGCAGATCCCCAAAATGAACTAGGCATCAGTAGAAAGACCACTGAAATTTTATATAAAAATACTTTTATCTTTTATTTAATTACAATTGTTTTTCTTGTTTTGATTAGTGAGCCTAATGGACCATACTGATAATGTATGTCATCAGTTACGTCACAAAACTTTCTCCAAATTCTTACAAAAAAAAACAAACAAAACAATAATTATATGTATTTTATGTGACAGATATCTATAATCTTTCTTATGATGCTGCATTTATATATGGCTTTTTTGTCTCTAGCCTTTGTGTGCTGAATCCAACAATTCTGACCTCTGGCCTCATTTTTAACCCTCCAACATCTTTAACACAGATTGAAACATCTACATCATTGCATGTGGACTAATATATGTTAACCCTTTCTCTCTCTCCACCACCCACCGCCCCCTCCCACCACCAACCCCTTTTACTGATGTTTACTCTCCTTACCTGTCAATAATGGACTTGTCATAGAGCTCTCCCTCAGGTGTTAGGAAGATCTGGTACTCCTGCTGGGTTACCTGAGTCAGCGCGGGGTTGCGCAGCGAGCGCTGCACGTGTCTGATCAGCGGCATGATCACATGATCTTCTGCAACCCGCACAAGGGTTCCTAACGCTAACAGATGGTCCTGTGGGACAGAGACAACCAATCACATCACACTGTAACACAATGGGCGAGCAATCACTGGAAAATGGTTCGTACAGTTTCTGTTCCATAAACTGCATGACCTTCCAGGACATTTAGAAGTGGAAATCCATGACTTTAGCCTAACCTTTTCCACTGAGTAATACACTGTAATAATATATGTTAACCATAATTGCATAGACTTACATATCTAATAGGGGAGTTTTTCGAGTACGAACCCTCTTTTTCATTGAAGGTAGAGAAAGTCCAACTGTATCATGTGACCTGTCAAATATGTTAGGCGACTATTTATCACCTTTACTATAACACGGGTTATCTGAAAAAAGTGTCATAAAATAATCTGGAGTGGACTAATGTTAGAGAAAATTGAGAACGGTTGTGATCTTGAGAAGTATTCTAAAGGAAAGAGTTGTTATTCATGCCTCTGGATAAAGGTGAGACAGGTGATCAGGGACTCAATTTTAACCAAGGTTGCCTAACATTTTTCACCAGTCATATGACACAGTAGAGCTGTTTTTACCTTTCACCACAAAAGACTTCCCAGGCGAAACTCCCCTATTGATCACCATTGTCAAGGATCAATACATGTACACGTGCATTGGGGGACATTCACAGGTACAAGGGTCACACAGTTTTGAGTCCGCAGATTCCATGACATTTTAAGATCTATGACCATTTGCAACAATACTAACAAATTCTCAACAATATATACTTGATACAATACTAGAAGCCTACAAGTACAATACTCACTTGTATACTCAGATTGACTGATCTTGTTACTGGACTTTACATTCTAAATCCAACTCAATAATAATACCCTTATACAATGGCCGAGAAAACCAAGCTAATTTCAGAGAGAAACTGATCCAGAACAAAACCACATCTTAAGCTCCAGTAGGAAAGTATTCTGGTACGACGAAAAATGTTCCGTGAACTTCAAATGTCAGAGACAGCATTGTGATGCAATCATGTGGCCTCCTATGCAACCCGTTTTTGTATTTAGCTGAACCGAATCAAAAATTCTAAATTTCTTCCGGCGTTACATCTCTTTTACAGTTGCTTCTTCAGTCACTGCATTGCGTAAAATGAGAGAGAATTTATTAATTTCAGTGTTGGTGAAAGCCATAGGCAGGAATTTTTCACTCATACACAATGGCAGTCAGCATTATGGATGGAGGAAACTGGAGTGCCTGGGGATAAACCACAGATCACTGGCAAGGTAGTGATGAACTTTCACACAGATGACCAAGAAAGTACAAATACATGCATCATACTATCAGCCAATATCGGTAATCCCTTCACGATGTCTTAAATTCACCAGGCTACATCAACATCATGACTTTTTAACGATTTAAAGAAAAAAAAATGGTATGGTTTTGTATATGCTGACTTACTGGCGTTAACAATGTTTCATTAAGAATGATCTGCAGGCACTTCTCTCCGTTGTCAGACAGAAAGTGACCAATTCCCAGTCCAAGACCAGCGACAATGTCCACCCAAGCGTCACGGTTTGCATGAACTACAAATGACACAGGGATAAGACTTAGACATACACATACACTTGTTCGAACACAACATGCTATTGCTCAACCAAGATGTGTCTCGGGAGACACTGCTTAGACCCATCATAATCATCTCCATGTTATAAATTTATTCATGTACTTATTTTGATTGTCATTTAACACCAGACTAACGAATGCTTCATTTATACAACAGACTTCAGTCTCCTGGGTTGAGGAAGCCACAGTTCTCTGCCACGTGCATGTGCCTGAGAAACTGCCAGCTGTAAAGCTGCAACCAAACCAGA
The DNA here is from genome assembly GCF_032854445.1 of Liolophura sinensis. Classification (NCBI taxonomy): domain Eukaryota; kingdom Metazoa; phylum Mollusca; class Polyplacophora; order Chitonida; family Chitonidae; genus Liolophura; species Liolophura sinensis. The sequence continues at coordinate 11,319,007 of NC_088304.1, read as the reverse complement.
ACTACGGGTTGAAAATGTGTCCTCAGCGGTGGCCATGACAACAGCCCTTTACCATCTACCCTAATTCCTCAACTTTCGGAACAAAACCACATTGGCTGAAATGGGCAGTTCCAGGGCTTCACAAAACGTATAATTGTATCAGTCTACACAGAATAATGCCATCGGAATATACTTGAATGAATATCTTACACACATGCAAAAAGGTCGTAGAATTACAGTATACTCACAAACAAAGTCAAGGCACACGTCAGTGTATGACCTCACCAATACAGGGATGGTGTGCAATGACTAGGGACTCCTGTGCGATAATAGCAGCATCTTTAGGGTCCGCCTTCTTCACAGAGCAGATCGTGTTCAGAGCCTGTGACAAAATCCAGGGTTTCACGTAGCGGGCATTGGGGTCCACAGCAGTGTCTCCCGAGCCGTCGTTAGGTGACCCCAGCAGTTCGGGGTCTATGAACTACAGAAAGCAAGGTAAATATATCCCATGAAGAACAGAACAACAAAAAAACTTGGCACAGTTAAAACTATTTATCAAATCAGAAAACAAATCTTAAGTGAAAACTTTTAAAAAACTTTTCTTGAAAATGACAAAATCAGGTTTTCACGTTTAGTGACATTCTTTTTCATTGGAGCAAATTACAAATATTTTAATCTCCTCTGATTAAACAGAAGAAAAATATGTTTCCTGAATAAGGAAGTTTGATGAAAAATTCAAGAAAATTTCCCAGAAAACTTTATGGACTTATCCGTGGTACTGATACTACACAATTTTAAATTTTGCAATACGAGTATACTGAAAGGCAGCTAGTTTTTGCAGTGCTGTAGGTCAACCAGCATGCATTGCCTGTATGCCCTCATTCACAGGGCAATTAGGCCAGATGTGAAAGTGGACATAAAAGTTTGCATTTATGAAATTTTTAGACATGCCCTGAAGAGAGAACAACCTTTTGGCTAGCAAACTGGTCGCGGAATTCTCTAAGAAATGCGAGGGCAATTCTGGATCCCCCGAGCAGCGAGGTCGCCCTGTGACAACACCCGGCAGCCTGTCGCCGCACCGCCCAGCTCTGTCGTGTCAGGCAGAACACCAAGGCCTTGTAAAACATCCTGCCAATCAATCAAAGAGAAAACTCAGCAATTTGACAGAGTAGATCAGTTATATACAGATAAAATAGGTTTCAAAAGATCAGTTACCTTGCCCAATATGAGGGTTACTGACACCATATATTTCCATATCGTGTCACTGAGTAACAAATGGCTTCAGTGTCGTCATTATTTTCACATCCGAACAATGAGACATAGCCTAGTCAACAGACGTATATGGTGTCGATTACAGGATACTGTATTTCTAGTGACAGAAGCCAACCATAGTGCTCAAGCATACATCTGTATCACGCATCCATCTACGTGTACACATAGCATTGAAGTAAAGCGCAAGTCATGTTGCCCGAGTTAACCCTTTCAGTCCTATTATTAAACAGGACCATTCCTCCCACCGTAATGCTGAGCACTGTCAGTGAAATATTCTAGAGTATCCTGTAAAACACCGATCAAATAAATGAAAATAAATTCACTTACTTTGAAGTCTTGTCTGTTAACCTGTGAGGATGATCCAATATTAACCTCTCAGACAGACTGACAACACTCTGTAAAGCTATAAAAGAAATTAAATTAAATGGTATAATTTCATGTACTAAACTTCAAATACAAATCTAGTGTTAAAAGATAAATTAAATATTAAAACCAATTATTGTACATTAAACTTTATTATCTTAGAACAACTTAGAACAACACCTAGAGAATTAAATTGTTCACCAAAGAGTCAAAATATAACCGCCACTTCCGACATACTTATACCATTCGTAGTCCATAAAGGGCGTTCCAAGTCGTTATTCGCAAGATCCATTTCCAAAACAACATTTAACACTAGCCCTTAAAGACAAAGGTATGTAAGAAATTATACACATAGGAAATAAAGCCGGTAACACACAAGAGAGAGGCGGTTGTCAGTTTTCAATGATGCCGGGCAGACAGTGGATATTACAGGCATGAATTCCATATCAAAATTTAAATTCGTTGTCCATGACTACTCAGCCACATAGCTGAGATTCACTACAAAACAGAGCAACATACAGGTCAGTCTAGAAGTTCTGCCTAAGGTCACCATCTGCTTCCATTAGTCTGTTTGTGGACGGGTAAAGCAAAGGTCGGAGTTGTGATTCATGTTCACCTTGTCCCTCTACATGTAGACGGACACAGTGTGGTATTTTGACATCTATCTTAACACATCAAGTCCGGCCCTGCCTCTAACAAAAATGGCTACAGATTTCTGAACATCACCTCAGTGGAAATAATCTCAACGAGGCCTGCACTTGTGGCACCCAAACTTTCATGCATTAACAACACATATCCTGTTTTCTATCCTTCTTGGCTGAAATATGAAGATTGAAATTGTGCCTACCGATGACATTGAAAATATTATAGTTTGAACCTGACTTCAAAATGGCTGTTGATGGTGAGCAGTTCGGCACCATCGATGTTCTCGCGATAAATGTAACCACAAGACAGCGAGTTAGTTAGTTTTATAGGTGAGTGTAGTGAATTACATGTGACAATACAGTATATGAGATTCAACGTGAGCATAGCACAGAAATGAGCGGAGGAGATGAGTTCGACTGCCTTAAGTGGGAAGGTGGTTGAGTTTGAGAGCTATGGATGGACTGAGTATTACAATGAGGGTCAGGATTTCAAGATAGCACAATGAGTTCATCTAGATGGGACTAAGTTCACCATATTCACATTCCACTACAGTTTACAGTTGAATGCCGGGAGTTTGGTAGAGGTGGTGAGCTAGTAGCAAGCCACAGGGAACCCTTTACCCGGGGTTGATCCTGCAGTAAAAAACAATTCACCTTCGTCTGAGGCATTTGTGAGAAACCTCTCGTTCACCACCAGTTGTTTGTCTGCATCCAACACGATATTCCAGAATGGTCCCAGTTTAGATTCTGCAAACATAGTAGTCAAAGCATGTTAATGTTTAATGCATACTAACATGCTTCATAATAAGCAAAGCCCTTTAGGATTGTTTTTTGTTTTCTCTTACACATACAGCTGTACTGTATGCTAACGTCTGCAACGGGAGAAAAAAAAAACCGCAAGAACTGGTAACGTGTTGTGGTGAAGCAATGTACTAAGCTTCAATTCGATTCATTAAAAAATGAAATCTGGAAAGCTGTTTTGTAACGTAAAGACGGACAGTGTTAAAACCTTAATTTCCACTTTCCCAAACATTTATCTATTTACTTGATTGGTGTTTTCACTCCAGAATATATGACAACTGCGTCCAGCATTATAGTGGGAGAAAGAATGGTGTAAAAGCCCACATCCATCTGCAGATTTCTGGCAGACCTTCCCACGTACCCGAAACTTTGACACAGAGTGGAACTGTCTATACGAACCTGCTGCGATGTCCACATTTGCCATTCTGATGAGCAGGCACATGGCCGACAGAGCCTCGGTGACCAGCTGGGGCTGGCTGGGCTGGTTACTAGCCTTCTCCAAGGTCTGTAACAGCACAGGGATAAGGGGGATCCCCAGGGACAGGGTGTCACCTAAACCAAATGAAAATACAACTGTACTAAAAAAGAAGACAACACTAGACCAAATGTACATGCTCATCAATCATGTATCTCGTATGAAGATTTAAAATGCATATATATCGTAACTCTTGACACTTGTGATGTTGCACAGCCCAGAATGGCAGGTTAAAGTACAATGTGCTAAATCATGCACACTGAGACTATAAAATGCATCGCCGTAAGATCAGTCTTATCCAATCAGGTGCGAGTTATTTCTACATCTGAACTTTGTTTTCTCTTTTAAAAATGCGTGCATGGACAAAGCGTGACACGAAATTGTGTTTCTGGTCGCTCTAACATGGAATATCTCAAGATCTCAAAACAATTTCTTATTAAAAGTTGATCTCTATACAGAATGAAAAAAAAAAAATCTCTAACCGTTTATTTCCATTTTTACTTCCCTGCGCACATTATTTATTTTCTTTTCTATCGAGAGGGTGGGCCAGACTACCTGCTCTAACCTAGCCTTCCAATGAGCCATATTTACAAAAGTTTGATCTTTCACAGCGAAATAATCTAAATATTTTTTTATATTTTTAGAAGTATATATAAAATATATTAAATATGAAATCTTATCTATCAATGATATGGAAAAATGGAATTGTGGAATGCTTATCAAAGTATCTCAGGTTGAATTTTTGTCACATCATTCAGCAGTGACAACCGTCATTTTAAAGAGATTTCGGCAAATTATACATATATGTGAATCAAATCATGTTTTCTCTTGTTACTAATAATGCTTCAAATGATTGCCTATAAGTTAATATCAGAATCACACCTCTACTACTTATAGTGTTTTTAAAATGGTTCTCAAATTTGAAAAAAGAGATCTTTATCTAAAAAGCGATCTATATTATAAAGTTTAGGATCTTTATTACCATTTTTGAAGTCTTTGTTATGACCTGACCCGGGTTTGATCCCAGGTCTCTCTAAACATTAGTCCACCAAAGCCGTCTTCACACAAGGACATTACTCACCATGGAATGTAGTGCCCATGCACTGGATGTAAGCATTCCTAACTGCTGACGTCGAAGTCTTCAGAGTCATAGCCTTCTGTAAACAAACAAACAAACAAATACATGACAATAAGATACAAGTAGTGAGATTACTTCAAATCTATTTATTTATTTATTTGATTGGTGTTTTATGCCGTACTCAAGAATATTTCACTTATACAATGGCAGCCAGCCTAATGGTATGAAGAAATCGGGCCAAGCCTGTTTGAAACCCACAACGATCAGATCCATTTAGGAAGTACACATTTAGGAATCACCTAAAGGTTACACATGAGGAATTCAGACAACCCGGTCCAAGATTTGCCACCAAACTGAAGATTGAAAGCAGAACTGTTTGGATAATACTGCCCCGAGATGTTTTAGGTTTGTTGATACATTGTACATTTCAGCACTGTTATTTTACACATTGTTATTAAAATGTATCAGAATTTTGTATCTTTTAGACAGAACTGAAAACTGTTTGCCCAGTGTCACTTTGCATCCCCACGGCAGCTTACCAAGGTCACAAAATGCTACGACATCAATTCCAGCAACAACAGCTCAAAAAATGTTGGTCATGCTAGGTTGATTTTTTTGATATCATGTAAAGAAAAGGGCAGGCTGCATGTGGTGTTATGGCATGTACATTTTTGAGGTTGAAGTTGATAAATTTACTATATAAATAGTGAGCAAAATCAATACACTTGTGTAACCTACAATTGGCACTTGACGAAAATGAATTCCCTTTAGCTCTTCTGACATTGTCATATATATGATTTCAGGCTAATATTTATTAAGTAGGACAGATCGTGCATGTAGCAACATGGCTTTTCTGTCCTTCATACCACAATTTATAAGTATTTAACAGCTTTCTTTAATTTTGAAATTTTTATTAGTGTTAACTATTATTAATAAATTTAATACAATTTATTATTTTATTACTTCATATTAATAACAATAATTATTACTAATTATTAATATGATGTCAAGCTGCATGCTCTCCAGTCTGCCAGCAACCTGCAAGTGGTTGTGGGTTTCCCCTCAGGCTCTCCCCAGTTTCCTGCCAACATAATGCTGGCCGCCATCGAAAGTGAAAGTGAAATATTCTTGAGTACAGCCTAAAACAAATAAACATTCTACACATGTAGTATTATTACAAGAGCAGAATCTCAAGTCAGTTATTACTTCGGCCTATTTTTACATGCCAAACTTTAGGTGAAATGCTGTACTTCATGTAACACTTGCACAGGCTGGGGTACCTTAAACCACTCGGTCAGTTTGTCTGGGAGTGCCGCATGAAACTTGGCACACCACAGGGACATCATGGACAGCGTGTGCACGAGGATCTGTTCCTGGACTGAAAACAACACAAAACACACTTCTATGAGCAATTACTTTTAATAGCTGTTATTTTCTTATAATTATTTTATTATTATTTAACGATTATTTGTTTATGTGATTGTTGTTAACACCAAACTCAAGATTTTTCATTCTATGCGAAGGCAGTCTGTTTTTCCTTTTATGGAGGAATACACAAGTTAACACTGTCACCATATAAGGTCAAGAAGGTCACTCTTTGGAACATATGTGCAAACAAACACTCAGTCTGTCGAAAAGGGCCAGAATTGGTTAAACCAATGCACACCAAACCATACCCCACTTATAGAACAGTCAAGGGCAGAAAGTGCCTTTTTTTTTTATTTCATAAGTCAAACCGAGAACTCCTGTATCCGTACCAACCTTTAATAACTTTACAAACTTTCCCATGTATGTTGTATTGGACTTCCGTTTGTGGGTGATCAGCCCTACACATAGCAGATACTGCTTAACTCCACTAAGGCCACCCCACTAGCAATAAATACAAGGGAGTCTAGAAATACCATGCCCTGGGGTGGCATTGCCTCGGTATATAAGAGTCATATATGACCCACCCCTGTGTGCGTGACTATTTTTTTATCGATAATTTGGGCAGATATTGTAAATCAAAATAAAGCCTACCAGAATGTTGATTATTCATAAAAGCCAGCAAAATATGCATTTGTCCAACAGTTACATCTGGAAAAATTACAAGTGTAAAGTTCTTGATAGCATAAATGTGTAGTTAGGTTGCCAAGCATTGTCCAAGTATGTTGGCCACACTGGAGTGATTTTAACATTGGGTGATATTTTAGCCATGGTCCAAAACAGCTCCCCAAACAAAGTTTGCACAGTCCCTCGACACAATTTTGTTCTCATCCGGAGTTACCAATTTACATAATTTGGTAAAAATAAAAAGAAAAACAGACTTTTATTTATGACTGCATTCATTTGATTTCATGTAACATGATGTACAAAGATAGATATTAATACCCAAAATATATGATTCATTTTACGACCAACCCCCTCTTGGCCCTCCTGATAGAGCCTACCTTCCTGCTGTAATACTGGTAAGAATAGCTCCACCACAGATGAGCTGAGGTTCTGAACCGGGGAGGCCCCACTGACAGTGTGATAACTGAGGTTCCCTACTCCCTGAATGACGCTGATTTTTTGGTCTGCTAGTGTCAGCTTTCCTTCTGAACCTAAAACATTTGTGACACAAATTTTCAATTTATATACAAAATTATTTTCATGGTTACTGACAGTACACAAACAAAAAGATTAGTCTGCTTCATCCTGATTTAAAAGAGTTTCAAATTTTCTCAGCTTAACACTGAGACAAACAAGTACTGTAAATGACCTACACATTCGGCAGAATTTTAGAGGCAAACAAAGGCCGAGCTTCCCAGGGTTCCAGGCGGATGCTCTAATTACTAGGCCACCAAAGCCTTCTTTTTCAAACTTAAATTTTAACTTTAGCTAGTAAAGAAATGTGAAGTTTCTTTACCATTCAGAACTTTAAAAAGATGTTCGGTGACTTTCTCCAAAGCATCTGGGTCACTGCATTGCCTTGCGAGGTGTTTAATGGCTCTTCCTGCTTCTGTTCTTGTTCCTTCGTTTTTAGAAGACAACTGGGCTGAAAACAGACACAAAACAGGCTGCTTTATCACACTGGATGACATTTCTGTTGAAAGGACTCTGACCTAAAATTGAATGCAGTAAGCATCCAGTTTGCTGGTCTAGGATTAAAGTGCCTGGGATGAAACAGAAGCATTTAATATGTATTCCAAAAGCACCACGTGTTCCTACTGGTTTGAGCTGTCAGAATAATAGATACATGTACACTGAATGTCAAACACAAAGCAAAAAACCTCCACTATTTTACTGAAAATGGATGAAAAGCCCAAAACCTAAACATGGTCACATGTAACTTCGGTAAAGCCCTTACCAAGTCAGAATGGAAATATATATAAGTTTCAATTAAATACAATAAATCAGAAAACTGTCAGTCCAAAAACGAAAACGACTGGATAAAACAGCATGAATGACACATGCACTGTAGCAAGGATCCTCCCATCATGTTCGGAGGGTTCAGCCATCACACGTGGAGCGTCCAGCAATCATATGCAAAGGGTCCCGTCATAATAATCTTTGGGTCCAGACATGCGGAGGGTCCGGACATGATAAGTGAAGCGTCCCATCATCATATGTGGTGGGTCCTGTCATCACATGCGGTGGATCCAGCCATAATATACAATGGATCCTATCATCACATGAGGAGGGTCCGGCCATCATATGTGGTGGGTCCCATCATCATAAGCTGTGGGTCCAGCCATAATATGCATTGGGTCCCATCATCATATTCGGAGGGTCAATCCTTCATATGTAGAAGGGTCCAACCATCATACCTGGCGGGTCCAGCCAGGGTCCAGGCATTGTGTGCGAAGGTTCAAATCATCATATGCAGAAGGTCCAACCATCATTTATGGAGGGTCCAACCATCAAATGCAGAGGGTCCAACCATCATAAGCAGAAGGTCCAACCATCATTTATGGAGGGTCCAACCATCATATGCAGAGGGTCCAACCATCATAAGCAGAGGGTCCAACCATCATAAGCAGAGGGTCCAACCATCATAAGCAGAGGGTCCAACCATCATATGTGAAGGGCAGAACCTTCATATACCACGGGTCCAATCACCATATGTGGAGGGTCCAACCATCATATGTGAAGGGTAGAACCTTCATATACCACGGGTCCAATCACCATATGTGGAGGGTACAACCATCATATGTGAAGGGTAGAACCTTCATATACCACGGGTCCAATCACCATATGTGGAGGGTACAACCATCATATGTGAAGGGCAGAAACTTCATATACCACGGGTCCAATCACCATATGTGGAGGGTCCAACCATCATATGTGAAGGGCAGAACCTTCATATACCACGGGTCCAATCACCATATGTGGAGGGTACAACCATCATATGTGAAGGGTAGAACCTTCATATACCACGGGTCCAATCACCATATGTGGAGGGTACAACCATCATATGTGAAGGGTAGAACCTTCATATACCACGGGTCCAATCACCATATGTGGAGGGTACAACCATCATATGTGAAGGGTAGAACCTTCATATACCACGGGTCCAATCACCATATGTGGAGGGTCCAGCCATCATATGTGAAGGGTAGAATCTTCATATACCACGGGTCCAATCACCATATGTGGAGGGTACAACCATCATATGTGAAGGGTAGAACCTTCATATACCACGGGTCCAATCACCATATGTGGAGGGTACAACCATCATATGCAGAGGGTCCAACCATGATAAGCAGAGGGTCCAACCGTCATAAGCAGAGGGTCCAACCATCTTAGGCAGAGGGTCCAACCATCATAAGTAGAGGGTCCAACCATCATATGCGGAGGGTCCAACCATCATATGTGAAGGGTAGAACCTTCATATACCACGGGTCCAATCACCATATGTGGAGGGTACAACCATCATATGCAGAGGGTCCAACCATCATATGCAGAGGGTCCAACCATCATAAGTAGAGGGTCCAACCATCATATGCGGAGGGTCCAACCATCATAAGTAGAGGGTCCAACCATCATATGCAGAGGGTCCAATCATCATATGTGAAAGGTAGAACCTTCATATACCACGGGTCCAATCACCATATGTGGAGGGTACAACCATCATATGCAGAGGGTACAACCATCATAAGCAGAGGGTCCAACCATCATAAGTAGAGGGTCCAACCATCATATGCGGAGGGTCCAACCATCATAAGCAGAGGGTCCAACCATCATAAGCAGAGGGTCCAACCATCATAAGCAGAGGGTCCAACCATCATATGTGAAGGGCAGAAACTTCATATACCACGGGTCCGATCACCATATGTGGAGGGTACAACCATCATATGCAGAGGGTCCAGCCATTTTATGCAAAGGGTCCTACCATCATAAGCAAAGGGTCCAACCATCATAAGCAGAGGGTCCAACCATCATAAGTAGAGGGTCCAACCATCATATGCAGAGGGTCCAATCATCATATACGGACGGTCCAACCGACACATATGGAGGGTCCAGCCTTCACATACCGAGGGTCCAGCCTTCGTATGCAGTGGGTCCAAACATCATGTACGGAGGGTCCAACCATCATATATGCAGGGGTTCCTCTGAGTCAGTACTTATTTTAGCCAGCCACTTTAGCCACTCATCAGATTTTGTAGCCAATACAATTTTTCTTTGGCCATACTTTCTTAGCAGCCTTGACTTAATCTTTGTGATCTTCAGCTGATTGAATGGGAGCAGTATTTATAACTCTTGGTGGTCTCCATCTGTAATTTGTTTTTATCTGCCTTGGTATAGCTGCTAGAATCCGTTTGGTCTCTTCCAGCTACATCTGGAGTTTATCCCATGCCACATTTAGAACAATTGCCCTCAAAATAATTGCGAAGTGCTTTTGTTTTTTGAAAAAATCAAATCTTTTTTCAATTAATCTGTGCATGGTCCTAATAAAAAATGCCTCTATCAGACAAATTTGTTACAAAATAAATTTATAAATTTAGTTCAAGGGTGGAGGGGTTAAATTTCTCAAGGGAGGTAGCTTCATTTATATGTCTAACACTACCTACATCATTTCCCTTAATAGTTCTTTCTTTTAATTTAAATTTTTTTCTTTAGATTTGGCTATGAAAGGTATCCCCAAAAATGCTATGATTCTCGTTCATTAGTTAACAAAAATAATTTTCAAGCGTTATATAATGTAAGTCAACTTCCAAGAATGCTGAACCCTCTTTGTAGATTTCTGTCAATTAAAATCGGCATGACTATGGTGTCAATGTTTCGCTGAAATCAAGCCGTTTGAAATAAAAGTAAATGGACTGTTTTCATCAGAAAAATAGTGAAACTACACATAAAACCACAGAAAACTCTCATGCCTGAAAAGTGCTAGGAAAACTTCGCCAGGTAATTTGTGTATAACTTTTGTACATTTTCTTAGGTAAATAAATTCATCTCCAATAATCATTCACATATTTTCGAATTTTATCAAAATTTTATCAAAAAATCGTTCTAAATTTGCGACAATGACGAGTTCCAGTGGAAGCTCTGCTACCGTTTCCTTTTTTAAATAAATTTAAAAAACGAATGTGAAGCTTGCTTAAAAAATAAAATAAAATACGCACGTGGTTTATACAAAACTGTGATTACGTTCACCAACCCATTATTTCCGTTAGAAAAGAGAAGAACAACACATGGCCATGTGCTTTGCGAGTCTTCACACAGTCGCAATTCCCACCTCTTCAATAACCAGTATATATTCTCAAGTAAATAATTTTGTCACCAAACACTTTCGCCATTTCCCTGATTTTATCGCCAATCCAAACTTTTATTCGCAATTGGCGACAATGGCCATCATATGAAGAGGGTCCAGCCATGTGCAGAGGATCCATCCATCAAATGCAGAGGGCCATCATATGTAGAGGGTCCAGCCATCATATGTGGAGGGTCCAGCCATCATATGTGGAGGGTTCAGCCATCATATGCAGAGGGTCCAGCCATCACATTTTTGTTGGTCCATCCTTCATATACGGAGGTCCAACCATCATATGCAGAGGGTCCAGCCATCACATGAAGAGGGTCCAACCATCATTTGCAGAGGGTCCAACCATCATATGTGGAGGGTCCAACCATCATATGCAGAGGGTCTAGCCTTCATGTGCAGAGGGTCCAGCCATCATATGCAGAGGGTCCAGCCATCATACGTGGAGGGTCCAGCCATCATATGCGGAGGGTCCAGCCATCACATGCGGAGGGCCCAACCATCATATGCAGAGTCCAGCCATCACATGCAGAGGGTCCAACCATCATAGATGCTGGGCCCAGTAATAATGCGATAGGCCTGGCCATCATATACGCAGGGTCCAACCATCATATGCAGAGGGTCCAGCCTTCATAGTTGGGTCCAGTAATCATGCAACAGGCCTCGCCATCATATGCGAAGGGTCCAACCATCATATACGGAGGGTCCAGCCTTCATATGTGGCAGGTCCAGCCTTCATATGTGGCGGGTTCAACCATCATATGCAGAGGGTCCAACCATCATATGCAGAGGGTCCAACCATCATATGCAGAGGGTCCAGCCATCCTGTGCAGAGGGTCCAGCCTTCTTATTCGGTTGGTCAAATCATCATATGCGGTGGGTGAAATCATCATATGCAGAGGGTCAGGCCATCACACACCAAGGATTTGACTATCGAAAATGGAGGGCCAGACCATCAGATCAGATCGTCTGGCCAACCTCAGCCCATTCTACACGTACAGTGGTCTAGAAAGCCGAGCAGGATGACAAGTGATCAGACTGTACTACATAAACAAAAGCCAAGCAAATCTAAAGACATCTAAAGGTTCATTTACTTACTTGCAAGAAACTTTCCAATGTCCAGAGCATATTGGCTAAGATCAATGGTAACCCCAGCAACCAAGGCTGTAATAGCTGAAAGTACATGGGTAGTTACCCTCTTGAAATTGTCAGTATTATTTTTATTGACCCATAATTTTGTGAAGTAGTGCATATCCAAAATGTGTTGGCCAGGGTCTCATGAATTATGTGAAAAACTTTAAAAATCTTCCCATCCAGATTCACTGAATCGATTGACTAAATTTGGCACATTCCACCATAGTTATGTGGGGCTTAAACCTTGATATATATATGAAACATATGCAAATGTCAATTAAGCTTTAGCAGACCTATAACAATAGTGCAAAGGTAGGTTAACTCTCAAAACTGCACAAATTAACCAAAGAATAAAACATTTCTGGGACAACTTCGACCATAGAATTATGAATTTCAAAGAATTATTCCCCTTTGAGTTGTGGTTTTCTCATAATCGCCAAAGTAAAATTTCAGAAATAGTTAAATTTTTCCCAAAAATTGAACTTGCGAGCTATCTGCAAGACTTCATGAAGCCTGTCACTGCAATTTACTGTGGGAACGGGCATCAACTTGGCAACAATGTATTATTTCTACCTTTTGTTCTCAGTTATGAGCAGAAAATCAAAGACGCCTAATCTCCTTGCTAATCTTCAGTACGAGGCCCATTGTAAATGATGCTTGGCAGTCTCGGATTCAAATCCTGTGAACATTCCTTTCCATTTTCTTCGTGTTTTTTTTTCTTCTTTTTTATACCTACTATTCACTATACAATTTGTGCAGAGCGTATGCAGAGTCGATCCCCTGAAGTGCTGTCTTCAACACCTATATTTAACTTTTATTCTTAGAGAGGTCAGTTTTCATTTTGGACATATGATCAAATTTTACAATCGCTGTGACTCTCAGATTTCGACCAATGATGTTGCATGTTCAAATTCAGCTCTCAACGTTTCACCTGTAGCTTTAAGTCAGGAGGTTTGTTGGGTACTTTGCAAGTTCAGTGGTTTCCTTAACACACTGATTTCTTCCTTCCACCTATATAGCCATCATCCATCATAAAATGAAATATTCTTGAGCTTGGTGTTAAACACCAATCGCTCAAATCTAACCACTCTAACCAGCTTCTCTATCTGATATCACATGTGAGACAATGGTAACTGAATTCAGACATTTTCAAACCTGCTACAACGAAGGTAAAGATGAACCAAAGGATAGCAAACTTAATAAAGTTTCAACGCACAAATTTTACGTGTTTATGCTAATTCTAAATTTACCTGTGAGAATAATCTCGGGGTTCCGCAGCATGGCTTTCTGAGCGGCAGGTAAAATTTTCTCTTTGAACTCCTGATGGGACACATGCTTCAAAAGATCCTTGGAACTCTCCTGAAATAAGTAACCCAAGGGAATATTCATAACTTCGCGTGTGATATAAATCTATGGGAAGGTGATGCACTCTATTCACAGTAATGTGGACTCTGTTAAACGTAAGGTGGACCCTGTTCACAGTAATGCCTACAATAATGTGCACTCTGCCTACAATAATGAGCACTCTGCCTATGGTAATGTACACCCTGCCTATGACAATGGACCATAATGTACACTCTGTCTTCAATAATGTGCACCCTGCCTTCGATAATGTGCACCCTGCCTACCATAGTGTGCACCCTGCCTACGATAGTGTACACCCTGCCTACGATAATGTGGCCCTGCCTACGATAATGTGGCCCTGCCCACAAAATATCCTACTTCAGGTCTCGACATACAGATGAACGTGGGGATTGGAAGATCGTTCTCCTGGATTTTCAGCCAAGAGATCCAAAATTCTAATCACCTCTACCCCATCAATCGATCCCCTCAAATGATCACCATAAGCTTACACAGTTTGTCCAATCTTGTATTGTGTGTTCTTTTCGCCGGCTTATCTGTAATCCACAGAACGTCACCCTCTGGAAAGGTGCATGGGAACCCCAAACCCACACGTTAGCTTCACAAACTGATTACAGAGGTTTTGTGTCAATGGCTATATTTCATGGTATGTATATCCACGTTGTCGTGTAAAGATAATGGGCCCCAATGTGCAAGCTATATGTTTTCTTCATTTTAAGAATCAGGTTTGACTGCGTTTGAAAGAAAACTCATACAGACAATTTTCATACATAGGTACTGATTTTAACAACATACTTTGATTGATTTTAAAACTGAAGTCATTTTTCAAACCATGTGCGTCCATAAACTCCTCCGAGGTGTGAGCATTTATTTGGGATTATGAAATGAAATATTTCATTGGTCACGCAATTTTTGCTGAGCCGATCACAGGTAACATTAAATATAAGTAGTCTTTGCTCCCTGACGCCAGCAGCCATTTTCATTTTACCAACATCGGTGATCAGTTCGTTTTCTATTTAAACGATTTTTTTTTTTCCTGTACATAAAATAAATTTAGCTATTTGCGACCTACTGATAGCACATGCAGTACTTGCCAACACGTGAAATTATCATTACCCTTGAGTTTCCATGGTGATCGAGAACTCGTTCAACTGAATCTACGTTTAGGAGATTGACAGGCAGTTGGCCGGTTCGATCACCTCTTATGTGGAGGCCTGCTACTTAGTATAATGTGCACCCTACAATAATGTGCACCATGCTTACAATAATGTGCACCATGCTTACAATAATGTGCACCATGCTTACAATAATGTGCATCCTGCTTACAATAATGTGCACCCTGCTTACAATAATGTACACCATGCTTACAATAATGTGCATCCTGCTTACAATAATGTGCACCATGCTTACAATAATGTGCATCCTGCTTACAATAATGTGCACCCTGCTTACAATAATGTACACCATGCTTACAATAATGTGCACCCTGCTTACAATAATGCGCCCCCTGCCTACGATAATGTGCACCCTACAATAATGTGCACCCTGCCATACTGGTAAAAGACAAGAAGTCTTCGACTACATTTAATGTTTTATGCAGTGCACAAATAGGCTGACAGTGAGAGTGGGAGCATCTACAAAATTCCCTGTCCAAGGAAGGGTTTGAACTTGTACCTTGTGTGACGAATGGGCAGAAAGGTAAGCACTAGACCAAGACCTTCTCGCTACACATCTGAAATGTACTTACCAGGATGTGGGGTTGTGTAGCTGCTCTGGCCCCAATCACTTGCTTAAGGTACAAATCTAAACACTTTCCCTACAAACAAAGGAAGCATACATGTAGGGATATTCGCTAATTTCAAAGGAAGAAATTTAGAAATTCCCACAACAATGTCCACAGAAATAATTAGGAGAGCAAAGTATAACACTGTTTATTCATTATACCGGGTGTCCCAGAAGTCGTGCACCATCCTGATTTTCATTATTTTTTCTGTGTTTCAGATTTAATACCCATTTTAAATTTTTTTCTCTCTTTCAGAGTTAATTATGGCTAATAAACTAACAGTACAAGAAAGAGTTGAATCAGTTTTTATGCTTGGAAGAGATGGGGCAACACACCGCTCTGTAGCCCAAGCATTCAACCTCAACCTGGATGGTGCGCGACTTCAGGGACACCCTGTACAGGTGTTTAATGGGTTACCTCAACCGCATATTCAATATTGTCCCCGAGGCCCAAACAACAGCAAGATCAGCAGGAATCTACATACGGCGTGTAGACTCATTATTGTATAAGCCGACGTTCCAGTATATTACCATGTGGAATTACTTATAAATCTGAACGGGGGCCTCCGTGGCTCAGTCGGTCAGCTCGCGTAATGACCCAGAAGCCGCTCACCAATGAGGTCGCTGTGAGTTCAAGTCCAGCTCATGCTGGCTTCCTCTCCGGACGTATATGGGAAGGTCTGCCAGCAACCTGCGGATGGTCACGTGTTTCCCCAGGGCTCTGCCCGGTCTCCTCCCACCATAATGCTGGCCACCGTTGTGTAAGTGAAATATTCTTTAGTACGGCGTAAAACACTAATCAAATAAATAAATAAATAAACAAATCTGAACATTTTCTAAGAACACAAGGACATCGATTTTACCTGTCTGAAACACTGCACTGTTTTTTCATAATAATTATGTTGTTTAAGATTTACATACCTTCATACTCTGTATCTCATCATTCCTCTTATTGGAGGATAGGAACTTCAGCAGAAGGCTGATCATACAGAGGTGGTGCGGTGGGGAATCCCCTGATGTTATCACATCACTATACTCCTTCACACAGCCGGGGGCCTACACAAAGTTGAAAGCATTTTTTGCGTATATACTATTTCATGCAGATAATACTGCTACATTACTTACCTGTTTATTTATTTGATTCATGATTAAGGCCAAAATCAAAAATTTTTCACTTTACACAATAGAAGTCAGTTTGGTTGAAACTGAGGTGATAAAATATATACAGGTAAGAATCGGGTTTTTTTGAAGAAATAAAGAACTTTAAAGACGAACTTTACACACCTTCCTTACCAGATAGGGACTCATTTCAATAAGCGATTAGGCTTTAACCTAAAATTGTAAGCAAGTTTAAACCTCTTAAATATATGCATTAAATCTATAAAATTTGATAGCAGATTTCATGCTCCAGTAGTCTAATTTCAACCATCTTTACGAGTCCAGCTTCAAACATTTTGTTCGGGAAGGTGGGTTGAAGTTTTGGATTTTAGCACAAATTATTTATGAAGAGGCTCCCACGATTAAATGTGTTCTATTCGTCTCATGCCTGAATATCACTCTGAATTCTGTTCGCACTTACATTCTTCCACAGGACAGCCATTTTCCTATACGCAGATGCCATGATGACAGGGATCTGAGCCGCAAGCGCAGCTCCCACCAACAAACACTGAAGGTTTATCTGCAGGGGAAAAAATTACACATTGGCTGAAAGGATACAAGAAACGCTTTGTTTTTATTTCTTAATACATGTACATAGAAATGATGTGGTCTAACATATAAAACTACAAAAAAAACTGATCAGCTTCCATCTTGGGGCATAAAAATGGCATTAAAACTGCAGTTTTTGTAAAGAGCCAGCGATCAGTCCTGAATTGAAGTATTAAGCTGATCTGTGTTTCTAGTATGTTCATCGATCACGTCATTAGTATCCAGTTTATACTTAAGAGTAATTCTACTCATATCTTTACATTTTTCAAAATCAAATTGAATAAATTCAAATATTTGAGCTAAAGAGATGGGCTTTACTTGTGTGATGTAGCTTACAAGCTGAGGATTTAAACCAATGATCTATGGGTTTGGATTTATTTATTTATCTGATTGGTGTTTTACGCCGTACTTAAGAATATTTCACTTATACGACGGCGGCCAGCATTAGGGTGGGAAGAAACCGGCCACAGCCCAAGGGAAACCCACGCCCATTTGTAGGTTGCTGACAGACCTTCCCACGTACCTCTGGGTTTGGAGTCCATGCTTCTACCACTAGACTAAAGGGAAATTTCTTGTAACACTTGGTTAGTATCAGAAGGTAGTTTAGCTGCTTACTTTGACCAGCGCTCCTACTGTACCTCATTTACTTCTCTGTCAGGTAGTTGGCTACTTTTCTAGGGTAGCCTTCTCCTCAAATAGATAATGAAAGCCCTGACCTATACTGTCCGTGGTGCTCTGATGTCACAGCAGTTGTTTTCTTATCACATTTACCTAATTATTCATTTATTTGATTGACGTGATTGCATTACTCAAGAATATTGCACTTATATGATGGTGACCTGCACAGAAACCCACAGCCATCTGTAGGCTGCTTGCAGGCCTTCTCGTGTTACATTTATTTAGAGGCTAAATCTTAAGTAACTCATATTTTCACATTAAAAGCTGTTTTAGGAGTAGGAACTTCTGCCATCACCAGCCATATGGTTAAAAAACCAATTCAAACATTACAATGAATGCATGACTGAAAGCGAACGAAAGTGATCAATTCCTTTATTTGATAAGTATTTGACGTCAAGTTCAAGAAATTTTCACTTGTACAACAGCAGTCACGGTTACAGGTCAAGAAAACCCCAAGGAGTCCCAAGAGTAAACTGCCAGCCTCCAGCAGGCACCTACCAAACATCCTCACTTAAAGCCGCAGCTAAAAAGAAGAAAGCTGGATTCAAACACACTTCATGTTCCTGACTACCTCAGTGGTCAAGGGATAGTGAACTGTCGATGTTAGCCAATTGTTTGCTTACATACATGTATTTTCAACCAACTGATCACAGTGGCTGTGTTGTGCATGGCATAAAATTTCACCCAAACAGGTGCAATGTTAGAGACAGTAATAGTCATTAATTTTACTTCTGGTGCAGGCACTTACAATTTCCCGAATTGGAAGTTGAGGCAAAATGCAATACTTTAAGTGATGAAGGCCAAAACCCAATCATCCCTTCACGGAGTTGCAAGGAGAGCATTTACATGTTGGGTTGCCCCACTTCCTACTGACATGGGAAGAGGGGAGTGGGGGGGGGGGGGGGGGGGGGGGCGACAATCCTGTTTGTACTCACCAGCTGTTTGAGAATTCCTGCTGGACAATCCCCTTGTTTCAGAGCCTTCTGACTGGCCAGACAGGTCCAGGTAAGCACATACAGAGCTGCACCAGAAGATCCTCGGCTGATAGACAGGAAAGATAAAAGGATCAATTTTGCACTGAGATGATGATGACGATAAACACAATGAACTTATGATAAACACATGGAGTTGAATATGATGATGATAAAGACAGTCATTTGCTGATGATAAACACATTTAGTTGATGATGATTATGTTAAACACATAACATTCTGCTCTGAAATAAAAATTACCTCCTCATTGCCCTTTATACTTCAGCTTTTAGGGCTGCTAAGTTTATTGCAAGTAGAGCTGCGTTGTGAAATTATATCCTACACTACGAAAGAAATGAAATATCAGATAACCCTGGTTATTTGATATTTGTACCAAAAGTGCACAAAATGAGGGGAATGATATGAAAATATATTTCTTTTGTCATGTCGAGACCTCTGGCAAGATGTACCCATTTATTATCAGATCTCGGCATTTTAGAAACTTTAATCTTTGTAATATTTACATCTGATAAGCACATTTACTTACAAAGGAATCAACCTGCTTTGCAGCTCTGCCCATGGTGTTACCACTGTAACTAAGGACTTAAGTGTCTGTTGGGGATAAGCTGTCGACAACGTTTGTGTCAATTCCAGTACATAGTGTCGTGAACGGTTGTCGTGGTAACGTCCAGGGGTTAGCAACAAATACTTGACTATTCCTTGAATAGTCTTTTCTGGTAAATCTGAAATGAAATGTAAAATCGCTAATTAAAGCATGTTGGTAAACTGATACTAACAGAACAGTTAATCAAAATCACTATGGGCCCAAACCATTTGAATCACTCATAAATTATACAGAACAGAGTATACTTCTGAGAAAATAAAATTTATATAAACCAAAAACAGTATGGTACCAGTATAATGCCACCCACCTGCATGTACACGGAAGAAAATACGACAAATATGTAGTAGTAGGCCTACAGATCAAATAGAATGTTAATCCTGACAAATGTGTCACTTTCAGAGCGATGCTGATAAAACTGACACTGCAGAACGTGGTTATTGGAGTTGCAAACATTAGCCTATACAAACTTCGACAACCGCCGGCTAATCGGAAGTGTCTTTCCTATTGATTACTGACGAAAACGACACTGTATAATTTAAAAACCTAAAACGACAAAATATTTCACTAAATATGCTGTTATATTTGTCATTGAACGGACCCATCTTAAGGGTTTTAAGAAAGTGAAACCAAAAGATAAAACGTCAAATATTCCTACTGTTGTTGTTGTAGTGTTCATGACAACATACCTGATTTCCCAACACATCGCGTGAGTTGTTGGATTATCTGCTGTCGCTCTTTCACACTGGGTGATGTGATCTTTTGGGCGAATTCTTTCAAACTGTCAGCCAGCTGCAATACAAGACAGCCTCTAATTAAGGTCTAGAAATTTCATTCATGGAAGCAACATGCTGAAGTCTTAGAGCCACGCATACTTACCGATGGAGCCACATGTTCCGCCATTTTGGTTGTGCAACGTTTCTAACCTCATCAGTACATGTAGATTTTCGGTGAAAGTTAGACATACATTGCCAAATACCTGATTATAACGGAGAAAAATACATTATTTCTTAATATGAAAGCGGAGTCAATATAAGCTTCATTAAGATCACGCTACAGAAATACAGTAATAATTGTATAACTTGTGCCGCACAGAAATCAATGCATGCTCCCTGCAACCCACGTGGAGTTAGTGCAAAGTTATCTCCCTTAATTAAATATCCTTTTGAGCACATGGTTTGTTTACATGTATTTCTGTGGAATCTGGGAAGTGAATGGTACAGATGACACAAAGAAAAAAGTAAAATAAAATAAAAAGAAAAAAGATAAACAAAAAAAAAAAGAAAGAGTAGAGAGATATGCTGGGTCTACATGTGTAAGGCCAAGACTCAGATTTGATACTTGGTCTGTAGGCCTATATTTCTACTCTGCACTTAGGCCTACAATTAGGCCTAAATGTGATTTTCTTCTCATATGATAAAAAAAACCTTAGAAAAAGCTTTCGCGTAACAATTCGATCGGTAACTGCCAATGGAAATGCTTAAACAATTGCAACTTGCAGGCCCCTATTTTCAGTATTTTACATTTTTCAATATGAACTAGTTGGTAGAGCGTCCGCTTCGGGACCGGTAGATCCAGGATCAATCCTTGATCGAGTCACACCTAAGACTTTAAAAGAGGAAGTTGTAACTTCCTCGCCTGGCGTTCAGCATGAAGGGGATAGTGCAACGACTGGTTGGCCTGTATCAGTATAATGGCTCGGGCGGGTCGGCTTACTTGCCTTCGGTAAGTCGTCTCAGTGAAGCAGCACTAAATAAAAGAGCGGTGGAAATCCGTCCTGCAACAAGGAGGCACATTACACGTACATGCACCCTAGTGATACCTTCGTCGTCATATGACTGAAAAGTTGTTGAGTACGACGTTAAACCCCAAGCACTCACTCACTCCATATGAACTGCTTGAATCTGTTTATAGGACGCATAGCGTGCAGGCCTAAAACCAACACGTACCTTATATCGTTCATCATGCATCCCGATGATCAAAGTCGTCCACAAAAAAAGAAATAAACGCTAATGTATTTATTTTGGTTCTAGTTTAACGGAGTACCCGGGGTAAACTACTGCCTCAGAAATCGCTGATGAACTTTTCCACAGGTTACATACAAATATATATGTACACTATCGGCGTAAGACATGTGGTCTTAAACAAACGACTTCGCAAATGGCCACACGAGAGTCGCAGACCGCTCATTTTCACAACATAATGGTCAGTATAATGGTCAATAGTAAGAATCGGAAAACTACTTGCAGGCCCCATCCCTGTTGACATTGGGAAGGTGCGCATGGGAGGTAGAACAGCTGGCCTATGACATGTACCTGTAGGCCTAGAAGACACAACATATTTAGACGCTTGGGCCATAAATTGGGTATTAAAGCATCCCGCGTTTTAACTAGTTAATGCAATCTAAAGGCCTAGGCCTGCTTGTTCAAAACTGGTTTAAGACTTAATACCAGATTTAACTACTGGTACAAGACAAGTCTTTAATTTTGTAGGCCTATTTAGCTTCAAAAATTGTGTACCAGTATATTAAAACTGAACTAAAACTGCTGTTATAATTTGACTTTGGAGAACTGCATTGGCGCCTGAGTTTGGCAAAAATTTTAAATTAAAAGTTTGACTCAATACCGGTATATTATACACGTACATCATACATTTTCGAACAACTGAGCCCTGGTGCATGAAATAATGCTTCTCTACTTCAGACATTGAAGTCCGCAGTGAAAAAATGAAACCACATTTAATAAACAGATAAAAACATATATTTTTGTACAAGTAAAGGTATCCCACTTTCCTCACCGCTTGTTATCAAAGCGTGTCGGAATGGTCATCAGTCTGGCAAGATTTTGTTATGTTGTTACTTCAACAGCAAATCAAGCGGCCTGACATCAGCCTGCGGATGACCGTGGCTGGGTTTCTCACGGGCTCCGCACGGTTTCCTCCCACCATTATGCTGACCGCCGTCGTAGTAGTAAAGTATTCTTGAGTTCGACTTGAAACAAGTCCAATAAACAGATAAATAAATAAATATATAAATAAATAAACAAATAAATTAATAATATATAAATAAATAAACTGCAAACCCAAATTATATTTCCTATACGTTGTAGACACTTAACCGTTTTTGAGATGCAAAAACTGACTGCTAACATATATTTGAGTATATTTGAGTATGGCCTGCGCAGCTATAGTAAAAAGCAACATACTGGTCAAAGTGTATGCATTATGAATAAGTGCGTACATGTTGATTTTATGTATACGACCGCAGACATAATAGGCCTATATCTGTCACCCATTCCAATTGCCCAAATATATATAGCCAGTTAGGTAAACAGGCAAATATAGCCAACACCATGTATGACTTAACACAAAACAGTGTCATCAGCTATTCCTTGTATGTGGACGGACGAGACGGTGACACGCACTTCTGTTCGCTTCAGTTCCCCGTCTGATTGCGGTTCGCATGTACTATATCCTCTCTAAGTCTGCGCACAAAAAGAACGCTTGCTCGCGATAAAAGCGAGCGCGATAAAGCAAGCACTTGTAATGTTGTTCAGAATTTGCTTGTGCCGCACAAAAAGCACGCTAGCTTTATCGCGCCTGCGATGTCAAGCGACGCTTGGAAAGCGTAAAGAATCAAAAGTTAATTCTTTATCGCGAGCAAGCGTGTTTTGGTGCCCCCCATGTGTGTTGTCTAGTCACGATCTGGCAAGTGCAGTGTATGTTTTCTCCTCTGACAGTCCGACCAAAATGGATGTGGAGTCTTTGATATCAGCCGTGTTTCGAAAACCTGCAATTTGGGACAAAAGAAGGAAAGACCACGCAAACCGCAACGTTGTGAATCGTGCTTGGAAAGAAATTAGGGAAGAGCTGAAACATGATGGTAAGAATAACTTTATTGTATGTATTTATTCATGGCTGCTTTCATTTATTTTCATTGTGCTCCATTGCCTTCTATTCTGTAGTACAAGTCCCCCCCCCCCCCTTTCCCTCTCCCCCCTCTCTCTCTCTCCTCTCTCTCTCCTCTCCCTTTTTTCCTTTCATGCCCAATATCTTTCTCATTATTTCCTTGGACCATCTCGCTCTAGCCAACTCTACTATAAGCTTATTGTAATCTACTAACAAAAGAAAATCGAAGACAGATCTACTTTTATATTTACAAGAGCAGCGTCTGGTCAGTTTACAAAAGCTTTTAATGGACTTTGGCCCAGATTGTTCTTTGAAGGTTACATTTTCTTGTTGATAGGCTATTGAATATATTGCAGAGGATATCTACTGAAGTATGCTTTAAAAACATCCCTAACAGTTTTTGAATCATTACATGGCCTCCCAACACGGTCCCAAACTATGCCTTGGTTTTCAACCGAAACTTCGTTGAGGTTTTCCACCATGCCTTCTTTGTCTATTATAGTGTTATGCAGGACACAAACACATTTTACAATGCGATCGGCAAGCAGCACGTCTGTCTCAATTTCTTTGTTTAGCAAACGCCATTTTGCTACCAAAATTCCAAACGCACATTCCACGGTTTTTCTACATCTTGACAATCTCTTGTTGAAGCAGTCTTCATCAAGAGGGAGATTTGTTCCACTGTAGGGTTTCAAAACATGAGTCATTAATGGGTATGCCTCGTCAGCAATGAACACAAATGGGGCCACGACATTGGAGTTTGGCAGGGCTGTAGGCTCTGGTATATGTAGTTTTTCTTGCACAAGAGCACGATAAAGGCCCGAGGCTTGAAAAGTACCTCCATCGCTTTGTTTCCCGTGTCCGCCAACGTTGATTGTCAGAAATTTGTAATGAGCATCAACAACAGCCTGCAACACTATTGAGAAATATCTTTTGTAGTTATAAAACATGGATCCTGATTTGCTGGGACAACGGATTCGAACATGCTTTCCGTCTATCGCTCCTAAGCAGTTTGGGAAATTCCAAAGATTGTAAAAGTCATCAGAAGCCGATAGGAATGTTTCCCTGGTTGGAGAGGGCATATGCACTGGTTTCAGCTCATCACATATAGCAGTAACAGTTTCAGACACAACGTGTGCTACAGTGGAGGCACCCACCCGGAAGTTGAAGGCAAGGGTCTTAAAAGATGAACCGGTTGCAAGAAATCTGAAAAAAAGACGTTCATCATATTAGTTGTGTCTCTGAAAGCGACTTTTGAATTGTGATATATATATTTGACTTGCTGGAATGGGGCAATCATTATGACTCAGTTTATGTGAACTTTCATCATTGACAATAATATTGTATGCAAGCACTATATCATAAATAATAATGTGCTGTTAATTTTTTTGTTTTCAGAAACTGCACTTA
The DNA here is from genome assembly GCF_032854445.1 of Liolophura sinensis. Classification (NCBI taxonomy): domain Eukaryota; kingdom Metazoa; phylum Mollusca; class Polyplacophora; order Chitonida; family Chitonidae; genus Liolophura; species Liolophura sinensis. The sequence continues at coordinate 11,294,102 of NC_088304.1, read as the reverse complement.
AGAACAAATGGAAGTCCCTGCGAGACTACTTTGCGACAGAATATAATAAAAGGTCTGTACCAAGATCAGGAGACGCTGCAAGCAATCGCCCACAATCAAAGTGGCAGTTTTTCAATCAGCTTCTCTTTTTGAAAGATATTGTTGCGCCGAGAACTTCATTCGACTCCCTAGATCTGGATAACTTTGAAGGTAATCAACCAAGCCCGGGGATTGCGGATGAGTCTGCAACAGAAGTAGACACCCAGGGCAGCAATGTGGAAAGTCAGGGACCGGACACATTTGACAATCCTACAGCCTTTGAAGCACCAGAGCCTGGGCCGTTCCAGGAGTTTTCTCCGGGGCCTCCGTCGAGTAAACGTACAAACACAAGAGCAGGGCTCCCCAAAAAACGCAGTCGAGACAGCTCGGACAGTTACAGGGAACTGATAGATATAGAAGAAAGAAAACTTCAATGCTTAAGTCAAAAAAGAGAAAATGCCGAGCAAACAAACGATGCTGACTTCCAATTCCTCAAATCATTATACCCATACATGAAAATGGTCCCTGAGCACCTGAAACTCTGCGTTCGCAATCGAATACAGTCAGTTCTGCAAGAGTTTGTATACCCACCAACAGTACAACGTTCACAAAGCCAACCCCAAGATCTGGATGTACAATTGCGAGATAGCACATCGCCCGCATTGTCTTACCAAAGCTATAGCACAGGTTCAACACCTAATAGCATTGATTCCTACACCACTCAGCCAGACTCTCATCATTTCCAGTACTAATTGTTTTCATTATGATCGTTAAGACATCTGTCAACGCCTGAACAAAAGATATTAAGCAGCGTTTTTGTTAATATGTTGTAATCTTTATGTTGGTTTATTTTTTAAGCTGTTATCATTTCCAGGTACATTCATTTAGAGTGCTGAAGACAAAGAGTCATCAAATGATCCTTAATTTTGTTGTACTCAAATTGTATTTTACACAAGATACTTAATATGCCAGTTAGGCGTAAATGATTTTTCTCTCGCAAGTGGAAAATCATTCTTATTCTTTACGAACAGTGATCTTTTTTAAACATCTATGTTGTTGATTTTATATAATCATTCTATAACTAAGATAGTTTCTGAGTTTGTTGGCTGTTTTCTCTGTTTGTTTATTGTCTTTTGTGAGTAACAACCTTTTTAATCCTACTCTTCTCTCCTAAAATGTCCTCACCATAAGTTTAAAACAAACAAGAGATTTACCTGTTGTAGTTCATAATGGAGATCAATAAACTTTATGATACACGTTTACACAGTCTTAGTTCATTGTGTATGCATGAATATATATTTACAGTTATTACTTCATACTTATATATATAACTGTATATACACATACGTTTCAACTAAGGGTGACTCACCTGAGCGTAATAACTAGACGCTCCTCTGGCAGAATTGGTTGTTGGTGCCAGTTGCACCAGTTCTTTGTTATCTTTGGTTCAATTTTTTCTAAGATATACTTGAATGTCTCTTGGCTCATTCTCAAGTATGACTGGACACGAGAAGGGCTCCTTTTAAGCAAAGGAAACAAGTGATGATATTCACCTTCCATTCGCCTCCTTTTATTTATCTCATGAACGCCCATTCTTTTGCGTTTTCCTAGGATAATTTTCGGCAAAACACTGTCAAGCAACAATAGTTCGTCTTCACTTGAATCCGCCATGGTGTCAAATGACAAAATTCTACCAGTCGCAAGCGCGATTTACAATCTGTCAATATGTCCACCTCAACGACAAGCAAGCGCTTTCATTTCACGTGCTTGCTTTATCGCGCTCGTTTTTATCGCGAGCAAGCGTTCCTTTTGTGCGCAGCCTAAAACTGACTGTGTAGGCTACCAGCAGTACACAACATATCGTGGCAAAAATGTTCATTCACATAATTCATGTATAACCAGTACACAAATTGTGTAATTTTAATGATGAAAGTACTCAAATTATATACCACTGTTATACAAATATAATTGTGAATGTGTACATTTGTACACAGTTGTTTCTATAGAGTATTTGCACATGTCAATACAGTAGAACATTAAGCTATGCTGAGGCCCCGTGTTCAAGTGTCAACTCAAAGCCCATATATGGGCGTTCAGTCGCTAGGTCAAACGGCGTGTGGGTGCAAACCGGTCCATGGACAAGAAGTTTTCCGATTCTTACTATTGACCATTATATTGACCGTTATGTTGTGAAAATGAGCGGTCTGCGACTCTCGTGTGGCCATTTGCAAAGGCGTTTGTTTAAGACCACATGTCTTACGCCGATAGTGTACATATATATTTGTATGTGGACACAGACCCCCATTACAACTTCCGTTTTTCAGTAGGGCCAAGTATTAAAATGATGGAAATTGTCTAAGCTTTGGGCAGGTATGAGTTTTAATGGTGAAAGTTTGAAATTCTGGGCGAGAGGACACAAGGAGACAGGTGGTGATGAGGCTGCGAGTGACGTCCCCTTGGCGTTGCTAGGCACCCCTCCCAGCTGCCGGCATGGAAAGGTCCAGATTTTGATGGTCAACCTATGTCAAGATTTTTACAGCTTCTTTCTCACAGGCTGGGCCAGGTATGCACCAAAGCTTATTGGCCTCGGAATGTTTGGGACTGAGCTACAGCGCTAAACGTTAACATTGTCGCTTATGGAAAACTAATGGGGGTCTGTGGCCAGATCCCTGTCCACTTGTGCCAAAACATGTAATATGTCACTGTGTGCTCAGATTTCGCAGCAGCCTGATAATATTTGGTGGGTACATCTGCGATGTGGTTTGCATTGACATGGAACTTGATTGAGCAGTTTTAAAGCTTTTTAATTCTATATTTTCCCCACATATCCATTTTGTCTAAAAATCGGCTAAAACGCTCTGTGATCAAGGGTAGTACAGGAGTATAAACAGACTGGAACAAACACAGACAACGTTTCATTGTTCCTGGTTTTTAAAATGTCTCTTTTGGGGCTGACATTTGATAAATAATGCAAAATTTGAGTGCTGCGAGTGAAATTGGAGTATGTGGCTGATAGATAGGGTGATGTGATTAAGGATGGTCAATAAGGCCTTGCATCACATATAAGGGCCCAGCCTCACACAGGTGGATAAAAACACATCAGCAGATTAATTTACTTGGCTAGAGTAGTAGAGAGGGCCAGTGTGCATTTAATTTACAAACCAAGTCAGGTTCCTCCCATGTGTGCCACCACACACTAGGTAAATGTGCTTCAAATCATCCTGCAGGTCACAAAACATTAAAAACAGGCATCTCTGCTGCAACACTGTTTGCTGTTTTGGGCATAGACTTGAAGTGGACAAGGTAAATTTTCCTCTTTAAACTTAAAAATAAACCACTGTAGGCATGTAGTTTTCATTGCATGTGTATATTCATTCCTCTGACAAGTTACATGTGCACTCACACAGTATGTGTGGCGTTGGAACAAAGATGATCAATTTCAAGTTTCTAGCATACATGTAAGTGTGATCTGTTGGAATATTGCCCTTGTGAAAATGAGTCTCTGCCCCACCAGGTGTCTGTTTCTCCACCAGAACATAGTACGCTGTTCCTGCGACATCTCAAGGAGTTTTTGTTTTAGTATCTGGCCCAGTGTGGCATCCACCTCCCTGGGCAACTGGGATTTTTTTTATGTTTCCAATGTCCTCACACACAAGTTAGAAATTAGACAGCTACATATGGCTTTCACATCCTAGTTTAACACCTATTGAGCTTTCGTCTTGGTTTCCCTCTTTAGATCTTGTCTCCCAAACATGGCGTCAGTGAACTTTGCCTGGTTTATGCATATATTGAACTGGGATCTACCTAGGTGAGTGGGGTCTGCTAGCCGTTCAGCTTCCTCAAAGGCCTGACCATTCGGATGCAGTCTTCCACTCCCCTGGCCGACCTAGAATCCCCGTCATTGGTCCGGTACTACACCATGACACATACCCCTCCAGCCCCCCCCCTTCCCCCAACCGGGGAAACGTCACAGGTTTCTCATATATGTACGGACAGTTTGAATGTCCATTCCTCATGCCCACCCAGGAACACCCAGTGTGGAACCTGATTACGGATGTAATTTCTCACTGATTATTTGAGGATTTCTGTGTTGTTACAGGTTAAAAAGTATAGCTTTTCCCCTCTTCTTGGGTCCCTTCAACATGTCTTGGGAGGGTTGCCTTGCTGACTATCTGAATGACCAATGTGCATGTACTGTGTGGCTTTATTTTTATAAGTGGCAAATTCATATTTCTCCCCTCTACTTATCTCTTGTAGATGCCAGTGTCACACTTTGGTGTTGGTTATGCGGAAAGTACTAATTTAGTCTGAGGCAACAACACAGGTGGTGGGATTCTTTTGCACTGTGAGTTGAGGTAAGCCAGCCAACCAATGGCAGCCATGGGGGAGACGGGAAAGGGGGGTAGTGGGGGGGGGGGGGGGTAGTGGGTGATCTTTTAAAGGGTTTTATCATGTGAATCACTATGTAAAAGGGATACTAGTCTTTTCTTTAGCCCTATCCATGGAAGCTGTGCCTATGAGCATTTCTATATCAATTTGGATGCATATGTTTACTTTGATGGTGATCAAAATGTACTTTTCTGGAATTTTGAAACTCCGCTTTGCTACCCACCTGTATCACTTTAAGTCAAATTTTGCACAAAGCTGCTAAAAGGTATGTCCTATATTTTGTAAGTGAATTGTCAGATAAATTACCTGTCTTTTGATATATATTTTGACACTTTTGGCTTTTAAGTGTTTTCTTAACACTGCTGTAAACAAGAAAATCTACAATTTTCTAAATGTTTGTCAATGGAAAATGTAAAATACTTTGTCATTGGAATTTTTTCGTTTTTCTTGCAGATATACATACCAGCTTTCCAAAACATGTGACCTGCTTGAGATATTTTGAACGGTATGTGCACTACAGAGCTTTGAACTTCGTGCTTGAGGATGGACAACAGGCACATTTCCAAGATAGGGGTACCCCAAGTTAAATTCCTCCTACTCAAAAGTTTTTGCATGTATCAAGCTGTAACTTTATGTGTGAGGTTTAGAGGTAGTAAGCATTATGTGGTGCAAAGATTATTGATTTTGAAAAAAGTTGGCTGGTGTGATAGGACACAGACCCCCATTACAACTTCCGTTTTTCAGTAGGGACGATTGTAGTTCTGTGTATTTTAGGGTGTAAAGTCTTTTTTTGCTGCCAGCCTGCCGTTTTTGATGTACAGGTGCATGCTTGGTATCAAAATGATGGAAATTGTCTAAGCTTTGGGCAGGTATGAGTTTTAATGGTGAAAGTTTGAAATTCTGGGCGAGAGGACACAAGGAGACAGGTGGTGATGAGGCTGCGAGTGACGTCCCCTTGGCGTTGCTAGGCACCCCTCCCAGCTGCCGGCATGGAAAGGTCCAGATTTTGACGGTCAACCTATGTCAAGATTTTTACAGCTTCTTTCTCACAGGCTGGGCCAGGTATGCACCAAAGCTTATTGGCCTCGGAATGTTTGGGACTGAGCTGCAGCGCTAAACGTTAACATTGTCGCTTATGGAAAACTAATGGGGACCTGTGGCCATGTAACCTGTGGGAAAGTTCATCAGTGATTTCTGAGGCAGTAGTTTCCCCCGGGTACTCCGGTTTCCCTCCACTCCTGAAAGTGACCGCCATCGTATAAAGTTAAACTTTCGTGAATATGGCGTTAAACTAGAACCAAAATAAATACATTAGTGTTTTTTTTGTGGACGACTTTGATCATCGGGATGCAAGATGAACGATATAAGGTACGTATTGGTTTTAGGCCTGCACGCTGTGCGTCCTATAAACAGATTCAAGCAGTTCATATTGAAAAATGTAAAATACTGAAAATCCTTAAAGATCAAAGAAGCATGTGCTGACAGTTTTCAGTTTATAGAAAAAACATCAAATGTGGACATTTTACAAAACTATAGTCAGAACTAGACTGGCTGCATAGGGGAAAAATTCCAAAGAATGGCAGTAAGCAACATGAGCATGTACACAGGCCTATGTCACTGACATTTAATAGCCAATAGAAGGGTGGCCAATTTAATGGCTATATATGGGTGTCCAGCCAGTAAAACTGCTTAAAACCATTTTCTAAATCATGTCTACCAATCTGCATGACTGCATGACACATGCATTCGTTAACGGACAAAGGGCATTATAAAGTTACTGTGATGAGCGCCCTGTGTTTATAAGCGTTAACCTTGCCCACTTAAAGACCATGTAGGGCCTGTATGGCCGAGCTACGCAATGATGGCATACGTATGTCCTCTTGTGATAGCCACCGATGGTGCAACATACGCGCCTTACATGAACTTCTTTTTTCTGTGTGTGAGTACGAATTTACATGATTATACTGACAAAGTATGAGCTCAGACGACCTACTTTATGACCCGTACCGCTATATATACACAGAGCCCGGGGATATTTAGGGCAGGTCTCTTGTGCAGATGTTGTTGTGGAGGACTGGGTAGTACCGGGCAGCCTGACGACTGGCATTGCGGGTGGGAGAAGTTAGACGGTAATACAGTGCTAAGTGCGTCCTATCCCAGCTGCAGGCTGTGGTTCACTATGTTCGCTTAAAGCTGTGCGTACGACACTCGCCTTGGCAACACCAGGCTGCTTTGAAGTTTGGCAGTTTAAAGTGGTTCGACGAAGTGCGTTGAGCGCCCTGAGTACACGTATCGAGGCTCTAAAACGTTTGACAGATTTGAGGTGGGCTGTTCTTCAAGATCGCGCACGAGTAGAGGGAACCCAAGGCTGAGCTGAGCTGAGCTGAGCACTGAACATCAAGCATGAACGTCCTTGGCCTGATCAACGTCCCGATTTGGGTCGTCGTTTTGCTGACGGTTCTGTTCCTGTTTTACTGGTAAGATTTATTAATACTGTGTTACATTTCATATACATTTTCACACTGTATTGCACGTTTTCATATACTGGTAAGCTTATTCAACACCGTATTACATGTTGTACGTACAGGTGTAAGCATATTGAACACTGCACGTATGTTATTACTGCATTCACTTACATATTACACTTCTTATGTATAATAGTCAGTCTGTAGTTAACACTAATGCACTTAACACATCAAAAATTTACCTGTGTTACGGCGTTATAAAAAACAACAATCTAATACGTAAGTGAAAAAAAAAAGAATACATAAATATGTAATGTAGGTATGCTCCAAAAAAGTATTCAGTAATCATAAAAGTGCGTTCACGGGTTAAATTGATGATCTTTCAAGGCTGTTACGGACCGTGGTTATAGGTGAAAATGCGGGTGTGAGTTAAGGTCAGTGCTCTTGTGGCGTCTACAAGGCTTAATTATGTGGCTTAACAACAAGGCTTAACAATAGATCAGAGTGACAGTTGTACGTAGAAAGCCCTTGTGTCAGCTGTCGAATGTTTAGGCAGGTTCCCAATCCTAATACAAAACGTATAAACAGGATGTCTTCTGCGCTCTACATGACGACTGGTACCTTGCTCACAGGCTGTGAAATGGTGTGAATAAACGTGTGATAAGTAGAGATTTACAGCTAACGCTTCGATGGGCATTGCGGATTCGTGTAATAACTATTAGTGGGCCTGGGTTCTAGGGGTCTAAACAGGCATTTATATAACAACCAAACAGGACGCTCCAGTGGTCTCTTGCACAAAGAGATCGTAGCCTACGTTGACTGTATAACTACCGTGGCAACATATGGTTTTGTGGAAATGACAGTTACAATCAACTTAGCCTACGATCGCTTTGTGCAAGGTGTTTACTTATGTACTTTGTGGAACGACAGATAACGTTCAAAATACAGCCCGATCTGTCAGTAAGTTTAACATATTTATTGAATTCCCTAATCCTCATTGGCCACTTTGTGAAATTACAGATCAAGTTCCACAACCAGCCCGATCTGTCGATACGTTTGGCATATTAAATGAATTCGTTGTTTTTCACAGGTCGGTAATTTCCGTGCAATTACTGCTTCAAATTTTGCTCAATTTCGATCAAGTTTTTTTTGTGAAGATTTATTTTGGCGTAACCCCAGATCAAATTTAAAAATTACAGCTTGATTCATGGATAAGTTTTTACATATTTATTTATTTATTATATGAGAGTACAATATATGTAATGGATTTATTTATTTGATTGGTGTTTTACGCCTTACCCAAGAATATTTCACCCATATAACGGAGCCCAGCATTATGGTGGGAAAAACAGAACCCACGACCATCCGCAAGTTGCTGTAAGGCCTTCCCGTGTACGGCCGGATAGTAAGCAAACATGAGCTGGACTTGAAATCAAAGACCGCACTGGTTAGAGGCTTCTGTACCATCGCGCCGCGCTGGCGTGCTACGCCCTTCGGCCACGGACCCCGCCGCCCCCCCCCCCCCCCCCTTAAGCAATAGGAGATTCTAGACTAGAGTAGGGCCTTGTTCTCACAGGAGTCAAGCTCGTAGGCTCTGGCTAATTCCGCTGAACCTAAAATTCAGTTCGGTAGTTTGTTAGGTGAAGGGCGGTGGTTTGCTGGTACCAGCCCCGTCGTTCAAGTAAACAACCCTCAAAGTGTAAAAGTCATTACAGTTTAAGCATTGAACATTATAGAATGAAACCTTAACGTAAATAAACTGACAAGAGGCCGGGTTTCAGCGGTTAATTGAGATAAACTGATAAGAGGCTGGGTTTCAGCGGTTCACTGAGATAAACTGAAAAGAGGCCGGGTTTCAGTGGTTAACTGATATAAACTGACAAGAGACCGGGTTTCAGCGGGTAACCAAGATAAACTGACAAGAGGTCGAGTTTCAGCGGTTACGTGTGACCATTTGGTAATTATCACACTCTCGTGTTCTAATACACTTTTGAACATACGCATACATGTTAACACCAACCACTTTTAGTGTTGAAAAGACAATCAGAACTAATGCTACGTATGTCTTTGTTTCAGGTACGCAACAAGAAATAATGGTATCTTTAAAAAGATACACGTTGATGGTCCCACCCCATGGCCTGTGATAGGAAACGTCCACGAAGTGCTGAGAAAGGTTCGTGTTTTGGTTCAAATTGACAATAATCTTGTTATAACGCTGATGTAAAGCATGTTGATTACCAAGAGTGCTGGAAGCAAGTAGAGTGCGCTTGAAACACATGTTCTACCGAGAGTGCTGGAAGCAGATCGAGTGTGCTCGAAACACATGTTGTACCAGGAGTGCTGGAAGCACATTAAGTGTGCCTGCCGGAAACTCTAAAGTGTGGCAGGACAAAAAATGTACATGATATAGCAATTAAAAACCAGAACGGCCAAACAATGAAACCCAGCCTTGTTTTCAGTTTATATCAGTTAGAACTACATTTTGACTGTTACGTTTTTATTTTAAGTGTTCATGAAAATACCAACTAACACACCCCTGGCTTAAGCAGAGGAATTCTGGTCATGTTAATAGCCTCGCCATTTGATGTTAAAGACACGGGACTATTTTCATTTCAGTATTTAATGTGAACTCGCACGCTAACAGCAAACACGCCGTTGAAATGGACACTGTATCCCAAGCAAGCAAACTGGGGTCGAACTGGCATCTTATTTTGTCTTTCAGAGTAACATATTTGCAAGCATTATCTTGAAATGTAAGAACAAACTGTAGCTGAACGCGTGTTGCTGAATCCGTCTTTCATGTTTCGCATTTAGTTTCACACTGGTTTAACTGTTCTATCTTCTTTTTATTGCAGGGATTCATTGAAGCTTACGACGAATGGTTCAAGAAGTATGGCCGAGTGTTTGGGTAGGTAGACTAATGCAGAGCCTGTGTCATCCCACATATATAAAGTTACACTTAAAAAATAAATCGTTAATTTAAACAGAAAGTCAGTTATCTGAGAGATGGTAGAATGTATCTTGCCATTACATTGCGGAAGGCTTTCGCTTTGTATGTTGAGCAATTTGAAATAAGCACTCTGGAAGCATTGCTTTCTTTGTGTTTAAGTTCCCCGTCGGCTTGAGTGGTCAGAATAATAAACCTTTAAGTGGTCAGAATAATACACGTTTACCTATGTCAAAGTCCATAGAAGGACAAACGGGACATATTTCTTCCAAAAAGAACTTTGTTTCTATAAATTGCCTAATAATTACCACGTTTTAATAGGAGGTTTCGGGTTTGAACTCTTTATAGCTGAAGATAAAAATGTTTAAACTGTTCATATAGTATATATGACTTATTAGAAATCCTAGGTAATCAAATCTTAGATCGACTGGCCATGTTCCCACGTTAGCTTTCACATTAACCACCCTGAATAGTTACATTTACTAGCCTGGAACTCGGTCCTGTCGTCTGCGCTGTCCTCAAAATAGTAATTAACGCTGTAGCCTACACAACAACTAAACATTTTTTGAACTTATTTCCTGAACTAAAACCAATTCTAAATTCAAATTGCCTCATTATGCCAGAATAGTGAAGACAGTTAACACATATGTAATCGACGCACCCACTCAGACAACATCTAAACTTCGCAAACCACCATTTTCGAATCACGCAAATTCGTTGCTAGGGTGGACTCGGGTACTCGTCCCAAAATTAAAATCTTCATTTTTTTACAATAATTGCTTTTAGTCCCTTCTTTCTGTTGATTATAAAAACAAGAAGTAAAGTTAAGACTCCCAAGTAAGCTGTGAATCGCCTAGTTAATCTTATTTGTACATTTGTATTAATTGTAACGTTTTCGTATTTATTAATAACGAATAACTATGTGGTACAAAAGCAAACGCATTTTTGTAGCACACAGCTTTTGGTATGTTGGGAACAACATATTCCAAAGGACCGAGTTCCAGGTTAGCGAATGGAAGAGTACAGATCTGAAAGCTAAGCTGGGAAGAATGAAACAGATCTCAGATCTAACATTTACCATAACATGGGCGGGTGCCTCTTTGGCGTAGTGGTCAGCTTTTTAGCCCAGTGCAAGGGCCCAGGAGCATCTCACTGTAATTGTAGAGCACATAGTTGTGTTGGTCTGTACTTTCACAGGAGTCATGAGAAAAGTGCCTGAGGTGCGAATCGGCAGAAATCTGGCACTACTCCAAGAAAATCAAATAGAACGTTGTGTATTTCTACCTCGTAGTGTTAGCCAAGGTGTAGAGGTACATGGAGCTGGGATAGTCGTGGCTTTCGGCCGGACCCTTCCCGGTTTCCACAATAATGCTGGCTGCCGACGTGTAAGTGAAATATTGTTGAGTGCGACGTAAAACACCAATCAAATAAATCACTGAATTAAATATAAGACGGGCTTCTAAAAACCGCATAGCAAAGAGTTATTTAGAGTAGACCTCAGACAGGTCACTGGTAAATTAATGTCAACAAAAGTTAACTAACATTTTTGACGAGTCACATGACACAGGACTTTTGGGACTAAAGAGTTCGATCTACTTATAAAACATTTCTATTCGGAATAGGCAGAACAGCGAACAAATTTGACAGACTGGGTGTAAATCTGTAGTCCCCTATCCTTGGTGTACTGGTAGACGATTGATTAATTACGTAACAGTAAAACTTCGAAAGCCGGTAAAATCGTGTCTTTAAGATCAGTCTACACATACATATATTTCGAATGAACTCAAGCAATGTAACCGCCATGGTATAAGTGCAATATTCTTGAATACGGCGTAACACACCAATCAAATAGATAAATAAATTAAACATGATGATTTTAAAATCACATCTGCTCTCTCTTTCAGCCATTTTGAAGGGTCACACCCCCTACTGGTCATTGGGGACGCCGAAATGTTAAGGGAGATAACTGTGAAGGAATTCAACACCTTTACCAACAGGCGGGTAAGTACACACTGACAGTAGCGTATCTCGGATCATCCTCTTCATACTGATGTATTACATTTATATGTATTAGCCAAGACAAAGCTGTTTTAAAACTATTAGGACACTACCTTCTCCCAAAAGCGTTACTGTGTTTTCATTTGGAGCTCTTATATATAATTTCATCTCGAACGTGACCACATTGCACACTCCGACGTGGCCTAAATGCACATATTTAAAGAGAAACTTGTCAAAAAGGAAAACATAAGGCTCAAATTCAAATAGAATGTTTTACAGTAACTATGGAGACAAGCTTTAGTCCAATTTTTAGAACATTATGGAACATGGCTGTATGCTGGTTGTTATTAAACTTTTAGTAGTAGCACAATAATTGAGGAATTCATACTCATCATCTTTGATTGTAACTCATCTTCTTTGCCAGAGCTTTGGGATCTTAGAGGTTGCGGAGCCGCCAGTGACGGATTTCCTCACTGTAATGGAGAATGACGACTGGCGCCACAACCGTAACACCCTGACGCCGGCCTTCAGTGGCGGCAAACTGAAAAAGGTCAGTCAAGGTCACGGCATGCAAGCAGGACCTGTATGTGCTTGAATGAATGAATGATTATTGCTTAACGCCACATCAGTATGTGCTTGAGAAGTTCACATATATCTTGTTGCTCGTTGTCGTTGTTAGTATTATTTCTGTCAAAACGCGAGTGATAAAAAACTGGTAATTTAACATGATGCATCAGATTAACACTTAAATGTTGTCATTTTACCATGTGAGATTTCTGATAAGTATATGTATACGTGGGACACGTTATCTTTATCACACTAGGATGTAGTCGTAATATTTACACTATCTGACAGATGACAGACATGATCATCGATGCCGGAGAAACGTTTGTGAACACGCTGAAGAAGAAGGCGGACACTGGAGAGCCAGTTGATATGAAGGAGTAAGCAAAACTGTCTGCACGATTTTACTGTTTGATTGAGCTACACACAAGAAATTAATCTGTTATTTTGAACAGAAAGTCTGTTGTCTGAGTGATGCCAAAATGTAATGCGCTATCGCAGCACATTATTCTGTTAAATATAACACACGTATTCTAGTAATTAAACATAAAGATTCTGAAAGATAAGACTAACAGGATATCTTGGATATGATAGACTATTATGTTATAACAACAGAACGCATTCTAGGATCACTCGGACAGCAGATTTTTTGTTAAAATTAACAGATTAATTTTTTCAGTGGATATGGAAATCGGAATTATAAAGTTATAGTGTGTGGTGAGATCTGCAGCCAATTCAACAAAGCCGTTTGTGAGTTAATTCAAAATTTCAAATATCTTCACAATGCCGATTTTTTTTTTTTTTTTTGGTACTGGAAGTTAAAATTAAGAGACATTTGTCAAACGGGAACATTGATAAGGTGTACAAAATTTAACTATTAAAGCGGAAAAGTAAGTTTTACGGTCGCGTTTTAAATTTTGACTAAAGTCAGAAATGGCTGTGTGGAATGGGTTCCAAAATTTTGCATCCTAGTTGAATAGATATCTGTTTGGTGTATACCAAATATACAGTTGAATGCATACAGGCTGATGTTGACTCGTTCTATTTTTGCTTGGCGGAAGCTTAAACTCCCAAGCTTATTCACGCTTCGATGAGACGCAAAACAGAATTCTTCCCCATCAGCTCCTTATTTTATAGCTTGTAAATATCGTGGCGATCTACAATTAAGACAATTGAACCTTTAAATAAGAGTCTTTACTTTAACAGAGCATTGCACTGAATTTTGTAATTTTCAGACATACTGGAGCCTACACCATGGACGTCATCGCCGCCACAGCGTTTGGCATTAAACTGGACACCCAGACCACACCGAACGATCCTTTCGTCAAACACGCTAGGAAATTTTTCGACTTTTCCATATTCTCCCTTTCCTTGATAATTTTGTGTAAGTGTTTGACAGTGTGGCCCGTATATGGATATGGTCATTTTAAATAACTACACTAATTTATATTCACTCGTTGTCTAGTTTGCATATTATAAAGCTAATGTTGTAAAGTTCTTTTTTCAAAGAATTTTTAAACTTTCACTAATGCTACATTAAAACATCAAGGTTATCAGCTTTACGACCAGAATGTCCATTTTTTTAAACTTCCAAAACATTTCTATCCGAGAAGCCATAGATGAAACGCTATGCAGTTTGTTTTCCTCAGCATTACTGTCCAGTTTCACATATAACCGGTCGTTTACAGGTGATGATTTATTCTCTATTTGTGCAGAGTTTCATGTTGCTCCTTTCTTTTCAGTTTTCTTTCCATTTTTGAAACCTTTAATTAAAGTTTTCAAGATCCAAATCTCGCCGAAAGATGCCATTAATTTCTTTAGTAATGTTGTGAAACAAGCGCTGGCAGAACGAAGGAACAATCCAGGGGTATGTGTGAAAGCTAAACTCTCACAAAGACTTAAAATGTGATAGCTCTGCTGTCGCTGCACATTTGGTAAAGGTGCTTTGTTTGAACGAGAAAGGTTGTGAGTTCGAGTCCTGTCCTCACTCTCTGGGCAGCAACTTCATTTTCGGAAATGTTATCAGTTGTCATGACTGTCGTATACTGAACACAGAAATAAAACAGCAAAAAAAAAAAAAAAATTAAAACATCAGTTAAACGAAAGTTGTTGTTGGTTGTTCGACTGTGAAAAAAACAAATTATGCCTCAAAATATAAAGTATCCCATGACGTAGTTCTTCAAATATGTTACATTTGATTTTCGAATAAAAGAATACAATGATGTCCAGTTAAGACAAAACTGAAAATTGTATATTAAAACACTTTAGGCCATACCGGAACAAACCAAATTTGTTTTAGATAATTTTATCACGTAAACGTTTTCACTCTTGTTATCTTTAGAAATATTCTGACTTCTTACAACTCATGATCAACGCAGAGAAGGAAGCCCAGTCAGCGTCGGGAAACATGACAGGTTCCCATAGTAACGGAATAGTCGATGAGTCTGAAGGGGATGACGCTTACTGGAAGGACAAAAGGAAAGGGCAAGGTAGGTTTCATTGATCTCATTCAGTATGGTGGATAATACTTGCCTTGAGGTAAACCAGACAGCATTCCTCAGTCGTTCTACTTTCCTTGGCGATGCAGAGTAAGGCATAATGAAGAAGAGGAAAAGTGGAGCTTTTTGCATTGGTGTAGGAGTCCGCATAGAGTTTGGTTAACCCTGGCTTGTGTGTGTACGAATGCGTGTCGAAGTGAATGCAATGTTGCTGTTAATTATAGCCTGCTATACTGAAGGAAATATCTTGAAGAGTTTTGTTTGTCAACATACGTAAAGTGGACGGTTAGTGCTGTTCCTTGTCCTTTCCAAAATCGTCGGACACAGACATTGCACACTTAAAAAAATTAATCTGTTAATTTTAACAGAAAGTCCTTTGTCTGAGTGATGCTACAACGTGTTGGTCTGTTAAATATGACATAGATATTCTGTTAGTTCAACATCAAGTTTATATCAGACTAACAGGATATCATGGTGAATATGGCGGTTTTCAACGAATTTTAGACTGTTACACGAACGTCTTTGACTCCACAGCCCTTGAGCTCTTGGAACGGAGAAGTCCACAAATGCTCTATCCAAAGCCGCAATTGAATCTGCACCCTGTATGTCTTGGCGATTGAAAGACAAATGCCTTAATTGCTCTGTGGCGGCCTACTTCCCCTAGATTGCAGAAGATATGATATTTTAAGATGTTCCTGACTGTTTTTGTAGGTTTGACGGACTCGGAGATTCTGGCGGCCTCGATCCTGTTCTTCGCGGCGGGTTACGACACCACGGCCTCCACACTGGCCCATCTGTTCTACCACCTGGCCATGAATCCAGACCACATGGACAAACTCATCACCGAGATTGACGAGCACTATCCAGATGTAAGTCACCTGTCACTCACTCACTCACACAACTGTTCTACCACCTGACCACGAATCTTGGCCTCATGGGTGGGCTTATCGCCGAGATTGACGAGCAGTACCTGGATGTAAGTCACCTGTCAATCCATCATTCAATCACTCACAGCCCTGTTCTACCACATGGCAATGTGGACAGCATGGACAGGCTGATCGCGGAGATTGACGATCACGACCCGAATTTTTTAAAGTTAACTGTCACTAACTCACTCACATGGTTTTAAGTCACCTATCACTCACTCAGTCAATCAATCACACACCTTGTCTACCATCACAAACTTATCACCTCGACTGACAAGCACTACCGAGTTTGTAAATGACCTGTCAGTTAGTCAGTCACTCACTCACATACCTGTGCTACCATTATAAACTTATCACCTAGACTGACGAGCACTACCCTCTCATTGTATGGGCCTTTTTCATTTTAGGGCAAAAGGCCTGATTATGAAAGCATCGGTAAGTTATCTTACCTGGACATGGTGATCCAAGAAGGACTACGAATAAATCCTCCCGCGGGAAGGTAAGCACGTGAGGCAACACATGTATTCATATATATATATATATATATATTGATGTTTAACGCCATATTTAAGAATATTTCTTTTTTAGAATGGCGGCCATCATTAAGGTGGGAGAAAAACCAACCAGAATACCAATAAGACTATGAGACAATCCGAATACCAACAAATAAACCATAATATAAATAAGCGAATCATTTTATCAATAAGCAGACCCCAATATAAATCACCGAATCAAAATATCAGTAAGCAAACCCCGATACAAATTGCCGCATGAGAATATCAATAAATGAATCGAACGTAAATTGCCGAATCAGAATATAAATAAACAAACCTTAATATAAACCACCGAACCAGAATATCAATAAATAAACCCAATATATATCGCCGAACCGGATTATCAATAAGCAAACCCCAGTATAAATCGCCGCATGAAAATATCAATAACTAAACCGTAATATAAACCATCGAATCAGAATATCAATAAATAAACCCTAATATAAATCATGCAGTCAGAATATCAATAAGCAAACTCCAAAATAAATTACCGAATCAGAATATCAATAAACAAACCCCAATGTAAATTACCGAATCAGAATACCAGTAACTAAACCGTAATATAAACCATTGAATCAGAATATCAATAAGCAAACTCCAATATAAATGACCAAATCAGAATATCAATAAACAAACCCCAATGTAAATGGCCGAATTCAGTTTGTGAACTAAGCATGCCCCAGGCCAGGGTCACATCACATTGTCTACTGTGATTGTAATATATATTAAATGTGATGACAACACACCAGTTTGTTCAGTTCTAGTCATACCAGTCATGAATACATACAGATGTACCCATAATTAAGACAGCCAGAATACCAATAAGCAATCAGAATTCCTTGGCCTCATCGCTTTGGGGTACTGCTTGTTACTGATATATTATATACCTCTTTATACAGTTTACCCTTTTAAAGTATCTTATATACGTCAAACAGCACGAGGCAGTGTTGAGTTACGCGAAATAATTCAGTCTAGAAGTTTTATTCCAGGACTTCATTTGTAATATGTCCACGTGTTCAATTATAGTTTGTTGATACCCTGATATCTTTGTTTTCTGTGTTGTAGAATGGACAGGGTATGCAGTCGTGACATCACAGTTAGGGGTGTTCACATTCCAGCAGGAATGGGCGTGGCTTTACCAATCTACATGATCCACCATGACCCCGGTTACTGGCCCGATCCGGAAGTGTTTGATCCAGAAAGGTACGAGTGGACATGCACATTTATATCGGTGTAATGACACTCTCTATCGGGGTATTAAAAATGTCTTGTTTTGTCAAAAGATTGTTTTGTCACACGTAAACTATACCCCTTGAGTGAGCAGATATTTCTGTGTAAGATTGATTGACAAGACCAGTCGACAAGTTAACCCGCCTTAAGCACTTCTCCATTTTGATACTGTCAATGCTGTCAAACAAGGGATACAAAAAGTTAGTTTGGAGTTGTTTTAGTGACAGTTGATGAAAATGATTGGGTAGCAAGTTCTACAACTTACATGACCCTTTCCTTACAAAATTTTATGTAAGAGTTGACGAAAGGCACAATTGTATTGTTGTAATAATATATCAGGAATAAATGAGGCGGGAAGAGGTTACCAGAAATGTATAGCCAAGTAGAAAAAGTACGGAAAAGAAACAGATGAATAGTATGACCTAATTTTCAATGAAAATGAAAAAGTAACAGTTAATTATATTAAATCAAAGCTCCTATAGGGTATTGAATTGGTTGTTTGTAATTGGACATGTTGGACATGAACGATGGAGTTAATCTGTACATGTATATGTTTTCCCGGACAAGTGTTTAATAGGACACTGTACTTGCATGACTTCCATTGGCCAGATAACAGATCACGTGACTTGTTATGTGATTTTCATTGGTCAGATTCTCCCCGGAAAACAAGGAGAAGCACCACCCACTCCAGTGGATCCCGTTCGGGTACGGTCCCAGGCACTGTATCGGAATGAGACTGGCTCTGATTGAGATGAAGTTTATCATCGTCCAGCTCTTACAGAAGTACAGATTTGTCCCCAACAGTAAGACTGTAAGTATGACATATTAAATATTTTCACTATATGGTTGATATATCAAGTGATTGTGGCGGAAATTTGCTATAAAGGAAATTGTCCCTAGGTATAATTAAGTACATCACCCATGATTCTCAATTGTCATTGGCTTATTTGACGGGTTTGGGATTGAACCCGGGATGTACCGTTTAAGAGGGAGGCTCTCTAACCACTACGCCACTGCAGCTGGCCTTAGCAGAATCGGCGAGAACTGGATTGGCGCACCAGGCCTTAATAGTCAAGAGTTTATGTGTACGTGTACTTGTGTACTTCTCCTTCATCAGCGACTGTCAGTTTTTAGGTGGCGGCCATCAAACCATCGCCATTTGACAGGTGCCTGGCAAACCCGGAAGTTTCGTGAGTAATAGTGCTCATTTCTCTACTTTAATTGTAGAAACCTCTAAAGTTTAAGGACAATCCCCTTCTGTCGAGCACCAAAACCGGAGTGTGGGTGACGGCCGTACACAGGGAATGAAAGCGATGATGTATCCGTGCTGGACAATGTGAACAAAGAAAATAATGCCGACAACGACCTATTAACTAATCCTGCCCTGCCTTTCAAAACAGTTTTAAGTCTGACTAGGCATAGGGCGACAAAATTACAAAACATGTAACTAAGTAGGACATCTACTAAGTATGATCGTTTTCATAACTCGTGGCCAAGTTTGTGTTTGTATATACTACTGTAAATGACATTCATTGTACATTTAAGTCGTATAAGTGAAATATCATTGATTACAGCGTAAAACACCAATCAAATAGATAAGTAAATAAGAAAATAGGCCTGGACATTGATTGTATACATTCAGAATTCTTGGTACTAGCTGAGTATACATTTTCTAACGATGTAAATCATATGTACCTTTGTGTCTAAAATAAAGATTTATCATTATAATTACTATTATCATTACAGCAGTTAATGGACATTCTAACATACCTCCAAAAACTTTAACATTAAAGACAATGGTGAGGGAAGTGTGTTCGAATTGATAATCTGTACACAGTTGCCCTCCTCGCCATAGACGCTGGGACGATTCCATTTCGCTAATAAAACAGAGAGGCTGGCTTGTACTGTCAGAACGTCTGTTTTCTTCACATTTTCCAAGGATATAGGCAAAAAAAAAAATTTAAATTAAGTTAAATTTCAGTTAAATTTAAAAGTGAAATATTTACCATTACGACATCATGTGGCCAAGAGGCACTTATCCCGTGTGCCAGACCAAAGGCAGTGATACTGGCTGTAGGCAGCTGCAAAGATAACTCAACAAGGCATTATAGATGCTGTAATATAAAATACTGTTCTGTCAGTACTCCCACCTGCCGACCTGCCTAACCCGGAAACCTCAGAACCCCTGCCCAGCTGCCTCTGTTGCTGCACCAATCCTGAAACTGTGAGACTTAAATTTGGAAACGGGGAGACTCGCATACAAGGTTGCACACTAAAGTCGGTTGACGAAACGGTAATATTATAGGTGGGTATGGAAACGGGGGACCTGGGCAGAGGCCACATAACTCAAAAAATTCACGAAGGGAACTACAAAGAACGGATTCGTGTTGCTGGGAAATATTACATGGAATGGCTCGCCAGTGGAATGTTTATAATATCTGGAACAGGTTTTCATATACCTTCTTCCTGGATGAGGCAGGGAAACGCATCTTTTTCGCCCACCCGATATATGTATTTTTTATGTATATCGGTTAATTTCAGGCTGAGCCCGCAGCATTAATATGCTTATGTTTTACTGTATTAATTGCGTATCCCTCGTTATAATGTGAAATAGGTGAACACTATTGTTTTAACTCCGGCTCAGTCTGTATTTTTACGTTACCCCCCAAACCAATAAAAACTGTCTTGTTAGTGTATTTTTGTTTATACGCTGTTTTGTTTCTTTTTTGCTCCATGATTGTTGGGTTAAACGGTACAAACATGTCGACACGAGTGAGGAGAGGCCAGGAGCATTAAGACCAACGCAAATGGCTTTGTGTTCAATACACATAAGTGGACATCCATGTAAAAACACACAATTTTATACAGTGTGCGAATCAATAGACAAAGGTAACGATTAATCGGAAATACCAGACAGAGGACTTTATGTAACTGGCATTCAGACTGAAGACGATGCACATATTGATGACATACCCTTTTAACGCTGATTTATTTAAATAAACTTGGGGCACGAAGGTGTGCTAAATGTAATCCTATCGATTTTCAAAATTTGCAGTAATTTTAATTATTAATATTAATACATTCTTCTGTTGCTGTTTTTGTTACTATTAATTTGTTGTTGTTTATTTCTTGTTGTTTTTTGGATTAACAAAAAATACCATTAGAATAAAATTATTATGTTCTTTGCCTTTTTTTAGTTACACATACTTTAGTTTTAAACTCACAATGCACTGCGCAACGTATATAAATATTTGTATATATTGCTATCGAATTATTTTGGATGCTCTCATACATTAATTATTCCTTAATTATGTTATATCGTATTTTATAATCCACTGTTTTGTGAAACGCATAATCAGTCATATGGCGTATACAGGCATTTTGCTTTGTTGACTTATTGTTATTCCAGTGCTACAGGGGTTCTTTGTATTTGTTCTTTTGTGAAATAAAGCTGCATTATTCCTATTCTGTCTTCCTCTCCTTAACTGGATGCTCGCGCGTCAGCACCCTACGACATTTTAAAATCACAAATACCATACTCCACTAATAAGTTCTAAATTTATTTGAATGAAAATATACGCTGAAAAAAAAACGCAGTCATAAAACTAATGTATATATGTAAATAGACAATAAGTAATGCAAGCCAATTAATAAATATGTATGATAATAAATATGTAGTAATAAAAGCGCCCATTTGACGGGCAACGATATCCGAAAGGGAAGTAGTCCTAAAACTAGTATTTCAACAAATCAACAGGAAATGCAGAGATTATTTCGTGTTCAATGGAGAAAAGGTTGTCAGCTCGCTCTACTGTCCACACTTGGACCGACTCCTTTTACATGTAGGTGAGCATCTCTGAATTGTGTACTTTGATAAGCACATCGGAGTTTTGGCTTTATGTTATTGTTCAAACTAACAATGTTAACAGGCGTCGCTAACTCTCCCCAAAACACGGAACCTCAGCTTATTACTCTACCCGTCAGTCACACCCTTAGTGACAGTCTGGTGAAGAATTTGGCCTTGTGAAATTTTTAGTGAACTAGATGACCCGCGGAGCTTCGATACCAACACCCCATGTGCTATTGATGCCAGACGAATACCATGCAAGACAGCTAACACCGAGTACCACAACACTTCAGTGAAAGTGTTTTGACTGAACCTTCACAAAAAGCTAAGTACAGTCCACTGTTTGTCCCACGCGAAGCACTTTTCATATGTTCAATTATTGTACGGGGCCTCCGTATCTCAGTTGGTTAGCGCGCTAGTGCAGCGTAATGATCCAGAAGCCTCTCACCAATGCGGTTGCTGTGAGTCCAAGTCCAGCTCATGCTGGCTTCCTCTCCGGTCGTACGTGGGAAGGTCTGCCAGCAACCTGTGGATGGTCGAGGGTTTTCCACTGGGCTCTGCCCGGTTTCCTCCCACCATAATGCTGGTCGTCGTCGTATATGTGAAATATTCTTGAGTACGGCGTAAATCACCAATCAAATAAATAAATAAATAAATTGTGTGGGATGTACGATAACGACTTAATCGTGATCGATCGGGTGGACCACCAGTTTGGAGGTACAGCCCACCTTTTTTATCGCTCAGTTTTCCATGTTTCGTTTTCAATTTGCACTAATCTATTCTATGAATAAGAGAAAAAAACAAAGAGATGACGCATACAGTGTGTCTGTTTCGCCTTCACGGCAAGACATAACGTCATGCTCAAGAGTAACAGTCGGTGACAGTCAGGTGCTCACACCGTCCGGCAGTACTTTACGCCTGCTGTAAATATAACCGAAAGCATCTTTCTGTTGAGTGTAGGAATACATGCTGTTCACCGCATACGCATATCTCGGTTTACGCCAATTGCGCGCTTATGGTTGCGCAACACGGAGAGGTACGCGTCTTTGTCCACACACTAAGACATTGACGTCTTCACAGGAGAGTTTGTACTTGCAGTTTTAATCCCCGCCATAACAATAGTACGTCTTCGATCACAAACAGATGATACCATTTTCGGTCAACTTGACTTAGAAGAGCCCGGGGTGTGTTTATTAAAGTCGTAATGGTCGCGTCGGGGCAACCACTTTTCCTGCTCTTCTTCATATGTCGCCCGCAGCTGACGATTGGGATTCTCAGTCCGGGTCATGTACCAGGATGGAGTCCGTATGCATCTCACAGTACTTCCAGTCAGACTTGTCAAAGAACCGATCCTCGAAATCGTAGTAGAGCTCCAATATACGAAGTTTGGCGTACTGTTACACCATATATGAACGGTAGGTTGTAACGAATAGTCTTCTTGCTGCCGACCACTTCGAAGGTGTCGCCAACGATCTGGTAGCCGGTACGGAACTGTACACTCCCCATTAATTTGGGAGTCTTCGCCAGGCCACAGATTTTCCAATCCACGTGTCGATCTTGGTTTTGCCGTCACTGTTTCGGCATAGCCGAAATTCCCCAGTAACTTCATCGTTTCATCGATGATCGCCGTGGAAACTTTAGGGTCCCCTTGTCGGCGGGCTCGGGTGATGGCATACGCAAAATGTTTGGAAGACTCTCCTGGCCGTGTAGTCCATCACTTGGTAGACTTGGATCACTACCAGCCCGTGAGCGAGGTACCATTGCATTAACGGGGTGAGCAGAAGAATTTTTGTGCCGAACATACTCCTAATCAGCATTCGCCTCAGACGAGGCATGATGTCATTGTTCCGTGCGTAGGGCTGATGTCGGTACATTTAAAAACTGGTTGGATATTCCGCAAAGCTCGTTTCGAGACGGTCTGAAACGTGAAATGTCACATTCGACGAAGCCAAACAACCGGCCTTGAGCAACAGACTCCACCAGATGAGTTTTCATCGCCGGTCGTCGCTCTGATAGAGGTCGGGCGTACTGCTGGAGTAAAGCGCATGAGTCCGGTCCGTTTTTGGCATGCGAAGGTACACCATATATGAACACCTTCGAATGACATTCAGACATGAATTTCAGCTCTTAACCCAGTGACTGGTCGTACGCTTCGTTGTCGTCCACTTCCTTTCCTAAGTCTTGGGGTGTAAAGCCTCGTTGGTCGTTGGAGTGTAGCTCACCCTGGCCTGGGTGATTCAGGTGACGGCCATGGTAGTGATAATAGCAACGGTGGAACTGGAAGACGGAGGGGCGTCCGTCGATGTGGGTGAACTCGTCCACGGGTAGTTGACGATTACCGACGCGATTCTCCTTGTGGTCAGAAAGGTGGCGTATGGTTTCTGCAAGCTGGTGTGACTGCCAGCCCGACCATTTTTCTACCAGACTAGTCGCTGTGCCGGAGGGAACGAACTTCTCTCCGCCTCGTCGTCATCTGATGTAGTGACGTGCAGGCATGGGTGAGGCTAGGCAAGCCAAGTACAAAGGGTTGATATTTAACCCCCACGATCCGCTGCTTTCCCCGTATGCAATTCACACCGCGTGTGAATGATTGAAAATCATACTTGGCCAACGAACGATATTTTCTTTAGGCAATCGTGCATGTCTTTGTCGTTCTGGCCAATGACAGTCAACACAAAGCTCAAACCGGGAAACAAGAAGCTGGGATTTGGAATTATGATTTAAGCACATCAATGTTCAGCGTTTAGTAGAACGTCACCATCTTTTCCGCCACCTCCTTGAAGGCCTCACGTCCAGATTATTGTACAACCGCAGCAAATCTTTTACGGTGCGCATCCTATCGTTGGCTTCCATGATCTGTTCGTGACTGGGATCGCTGTCGAAAGTCTGGCGCGGTGGAAGGACCGTTTCCTACATCCGGGCGAGGGAATCTATGCAGCTAAAACAAAGCTTGCCTTTGGTAACGCGACAGTCGTCGGTCTTGATGCATTTATTTTTACTATAATTACGGATGAAGTAATTTGGAATGTGCAGTAATTTATTTTATATATTTAAGTTCGTCTTACGTAAAAATACTTCACTAAAACGACGGCCTCCAGAATCATGGCTGGAGGAAACCCACGACCATCCGCAGGTTTTTGTCCAGCCCTCCCACTTTCGGATGGAGAGGAAGCCAGCATGAGCTGGACTTCAACTCAGATCAACCGCTTTGGTGGAAGGCTCCTGAGTCGTTGCGCCGCGCTGGCGTGCTGACCCTTCCTTTGGGCCCCTCTAGAAACTTAAACTATGGATTGGCCAGTCACATGTCATTGTTGTTGCGCTTGAGTAAACACTATCAATCACCTGACTTGATCGAGGAACAGATTTAACTCCACCTGGTCAAGTTCAGGTCATACTTCCCCGAGTTGAATCGGGGCCAGAGAGTTGATGGATATAGGCCACGAAGTTGTCTCGCATCGGCCGAGTGTAAGACCGTTTGTTGTTGTTGGGATCGATGCACTTTTGCAACTGGTCCAGGATGTAGGCGTAGTCCTGTGTGAATTATCCATGAATTGCAACTGAGCTCGGCTGATGGTATTGAGGTAAGCCGTCATCGTTCCGAAGAAAAGCGTAGGGATCGCACACGGACTGGTCGTGTGTGGGGACGGTGGAGTTCATTTTAACTCTGATGAGAATGTTATGGGGTGTCCGTGCCATTCGGCCGATAGTTGCTTGGAGGTCGTGACATGCTCGGTAAGGGAATATCCTGTCTTCGTCTTCCCGGAGGTAAATGCCCATATCCACGAACTTTTCGAAAATATTGTGTTGTTTGCGGGTACCCGGGCACATTGGGCGAATGGTGTTGGTGCAATCCTGAGCCATATGAAATGTTTTATGGCACAGCTCGCATTTGTAGGATTAGAGGGACAGGTCCTTAACGTAGCTTAGCTGATGATCGTAATGTTTCAATTACATGGTGGAATCGTAGAGCTGTGGACTGCGATGAACGAGTCATGCAGAGTAAAAGTTCTTCATGGGGGTGGGTTCTAATTGTGTGTAAGGGTTCACTAGCTGTAATAATAATAATAGTAATAATAAAGGTAATTTTTTAATATTTTTTTTATTTAAGACACAATGTTACATAACTGTTACATGGCTAAAAATCTGTAGTCAGTTAGAGTTAGGCATTCTACAAAGTATATAGTCAAATGTCTAAAAGACAAAAACGAAACATCCCACAATATATACAAGCGTATCGACAAATTTATTTATCTATTTCCTGTTTTAAGACGTAGTCCAAAATATTTCACATATACGACGGCAGCCAGGTTGGAAAAAACTTGGGAGATTGGAAATTTTGTTGATTGGCAGCTTGTTTAAAATGTCTAGTAGACATTTTAGGGAAATCTCACAATAATTTTGTAACTCAGGTATATATTTATGTAGGTATCAGTAAAAAATATGATTTTATTTACTCACGAGGGTACAAAGTAAGTATTAAAATATAAACGTTTTATTCAGGATTTAATGTGCAATAAATGTCATTACGATAGTATATATAAACACAAACTTTGTCAAGAGCTATGGAAACGATCATATCTAAGTGCACCTGATTACCATATGCCACATGTTTGGTCATTTTGTCTCCAAGTCGGGCTCAAAGTTGTTGAAAGAAGGTATAGAATTAAACATTAGGTCGTTGTCGGCATCATTTTCTTCGTTGACGTTGTCGAGCACGGATACATCATTGCCTTTTCTCCCTGTGTACGGCCGTCACCCACACTCCACTTTTTGTGCTCGACAGTACTTGATTATTCCCAAACTTCAGAGGTTTCTATAATTCAAGCAGACAAAAGAACATAATTACTCCATAACTGTCCCCCACCCCCACCCCCCAACCCGCAAAAAACGAAACCAAGAAAGAAAATCGAGTGAAAATTTAAGTTTTTAAAGAAGGTTTGTTTAGGGAAAGTTGGTGGTTTCGCAATAGGCAGAATCTGATATCTGTTATAACCAAGTTATTCGCGTGTGAAGAATAGCTGAGATCGTCACGCTTATACCTGCGCAGGGTGATCAAAAATAGTTGCCTAATATTTTTGACAGGTCACATGATACAGTTGGACTTTCTACCTTCATCGAGTCTGAACTCGAAACTACCCTATTAAGAAAGTATGGAGAATTTCCCTAATATATATTTCCCCTACAAACACTTCAAAGATCATTTATATAATGAAAATATTAAAACTGTCATACTTACAGTTTTGCCGTTGGGGACAAATCTGTACTTCTGTAAGAGTTGAACAGTGATAACCTTCATTTCAAACAAAGCCAGTCTCATTCCGATACAGTTCCTGGGACCGTACCCGAACGGGATCCACTGAAGTGGGTGGTGCTTCTCCTTGTTTTCCGGGGAGAATCTGACCAACGAAAATCACAAGCACCATTACATTGTCAGTTATTTGTGCAATCATGCAAGTACAGTCACGAGACCTAAAATGACGACAGGTCATACGAATCTGATGAATAAAATGTACATAAAATATCACGAAAGACCACTATGTTTTTTATCTATTCGGCTAGTTGTTCCAGTTATCTGACAGTATCTGAGAGCAAAAGGGGAAAGTCTTGAAGTCATTTTTCTTTTTCATACAAGGGTGAAGATTATACCCCGGAATAAAAGTACATTCGCACCTTTCTGGATCAAAGACTTCCGGGTCGGGCCAGTAGCCGGGGTCATGGTGGATCATGTAGATGGGTAAAGCCACGCCCATTCCTGCTGGAATGTGAACACCTCTAACTGTGCAGTCACGATTGCATATCCTGTCCATTCTACAACACCACAAAACAAAGGTGTCAGTGTATCAACAAAACAGCACACCTGAACATCTCCAGGAACAGAACTGGTTGTGAATTGCCTGAAATAACCCCACACTGCCATTCACATAATTTGACGTATACAAGACACTTTAGCAGCCAAAATAAAGTATGCAATATATGAATATGGGTTTTCCTCAGGTGTACCGTGCTTACCTTGCGAGGGGAGGGTTGATGCGCAGTCCTTCTTGGATCACCTTGTCCAGGTAAGATAGCTTGCCGATGCCCTCATAGTCAGGCACCTTTCCCTAAAATGAAAAAGGCTCATGCTATAAAACCGTGTACCGAAGCCGACAGGCAATGAGCACTTTTACCCTCG
Organism: Liolophura sinensis; assembly: GCF_032854445.1. Taxonomy (NCBI): domain Eukaryota; kingdom Metazoa; phylum Mollusca; class Polyplacophora; order Chitonida; family Chitonidae; genus Liolophura; species Liolophura sinensis. The sequence goes on along the minus strand of NC_088304.1, from coordinate 11,266,494 downwards.
CAACATGTTTGAAAAGTTTCTGAGTATAACGGCATATTTAACGCTAAGTAAGGATTTTGGAAGAATCTCTACCCAGGCTACAACAGAAGTGACACATAATTGGCGCTACCATTTGCTTAAGGTCTTAAGCACAGTGCGTTGATATGGTCATGATGTGCTATTCAATTACAGCATAACCGTTTATTTCTTATTATTTCTTTCTTTATTTATTTACTTATTTATTTGAATGGCATTTTACGCCGTACTTAAGAACATTTTACTTATACGGCGGCGACCAGCATTATGGTGAGAGGAAACCAGGCAGAGCCTTGGGGAAGCCCACGACCATCCCCAGGCAGATGCTGACCTCCACGTATGGATGGAGAGAAAACCAACATGAGATAGATTTATTTATTTTGATTGGTGTTTTACGTCGTACTCAAGAATATTTCACTTATACGACGGCGGCCAGCATTATGGTAGAAGGAGACCGGACAGAGCCCTGGGAAAACCCACGACCATCTGCAGGTTGCTGGAGGCCGTGCCACTTACGGCCGGAGAGGAAGTCAGCATGAGCTGAACTTGAACTCACAGCGACCGCATTAATGAGAGGTTCCTGGGCACTCGTCAATCTCGCAATAATTTGCCCGTGTGGTCAGGAGTCATGGCCAGTTGTAGGACTGGTGTGTGAGTGTGAGTTACAGGTGACTTACATCCGGGTACTTCTCATCAGTCTCCGCAATAAGTTTGTCCGCGTGGCCAGGATTCATGGCCAGGTGGTAGGACCGGTGTGTGAGTGTGTAAGTGAGTGACAGGTGACTTACATCCGGATAGTGCTCGTCAATCTCGGCGATGAGTTTGTCCATGTGGTCAGGATTCATGGCCAGGTGGTAGAACAGGTGGGCCAGTGTTGAGGCCGTGGTGTCGAAACCCGCTGTGAAGAACAGGATCGAGGCCGCCAGAATCTCAGAGTCAGTCAAGCCTACAAGATCAGTAACAGTCAGGAACAGGTTAAAAGATTCAATCATACCTTCTGGTCACGTCTAGGGGTGAGCAGGGCGTGGCAAATTTGTTAAGACACTTGTCAGTAACGTTAGTGTTACTTTGCGCAGCCTAAGATTCGTTGAAGACAACATGTCTTTCACAAATTTGGTGAGCAATTAATCTATTTCACACGAGGGAAAGCTGGTCAGTAACTTGCCGAAGGCGGGTAGTTTACACCGGGCACTCCAGTTTTCTCCACCCATAACACTGACCATCGTTATATAAGTCACTCACTCTTCAAAACCAGGTCCGTGGTTTTTCCCGGACACTCTGAGCGGCTTTTTTTTGAGATAAAATTGTAAAATAGATATTGTAAATAGGGTTTAATTAATGTTTTGTTTTCAGATGGCTTGCATTACAACTACAATATCCGTGAAAGATCGCCGAGGAAGAGACAAGTTGTAAAGGGTGGTATTGGTTACTTGTCTTTGTCAGATTGTTGGGGAAGGGTTAAGTTGTACAATGTGGTACTGGTTTACTTGTCTGTGTTGGCTTGCATTACAACTACAATATCTGTGTAAGATCGCCGAGGAAGAGACAAGTTGTAAAGTGTGGTATTGGTTACTTGTCTTTGTCAGATTGTTGGGGAAGGGTTAAGTTGTACTTATCTGTTTTGGTTTCCTTACAACTACAATGTCTGTGTTAGATCGCCAAGGAAGGGACAATTTGTAAAGTGTGGTAATGGTTACGTGTCTGCGTTGGCTTCCTTACACCTTCAGTGTGTGAGGTGGTTGAGGAAGATGTAAATTGTGGTATTGGTGACTTTTCTGTGCCAGAGGGTTGAGGAAGGGTTCACACATGTTGGCAAAGAAAATTCCTGCAACTATTCACCAGAATATGGCAGACTATAATAAAGTGCTACCATATATACACTTCTATACATATGTACACCTTACTCACACGGACTAGGGTTAACCAAAATTTATATGCTGACGCCTGAGCTAATGAAAACACCCCCACTTTTCTAATCCCTCATAACGTCTCACTCCGTTATGCTACGGCGATATTGAGCAATATTATAGCGGTTGAAGTGACATTCTCCATGCTGAATGAGATCCATGAAGAATACCTTGTCCTTTCCTTTTGTCCTTCCAGTAACCATCATCCCCTTCAGACTCATCGACTGTTCCGTTGCTCTGGGAAACTCTCGTGTTTCCCGACACTGATTGGGCTTCCTTCTCTGCGTTGATCATTAGTTGTAAGAAGTCAAAATATTTCTAAAGATAACAGAAGTGAAAAACACGTGCAAACGTCATAAACTTACCTAAAATATACAAACACCTTCACGTATTGAATGGCAGCAGCAGACCTTACACACTTAAAAGACAACCAATCATGTAATATTTATTATTTAGGAAGACAGATGGAAACAGATATAGACGGGCATATCCATTTTGTCTTAACGTGATTGATCAGTGTATAAATGAAGTTTTCTCCTAGAATTCTTATAATGCCGTGGGACGTCATTTTTGAGAAGGCACCAACGCAATGTCGGCGCCACTTATACCCGCGCCTCACACAGCTAAAAGGGAAACACTGGCTTCGGGTGACGTCTCAAAAACTGCTTGCTCCAAGGGTTATTGAAGTAACTCGAGTCTGATTGGTTAAAATTTATAAAATGGGAGCGCTTTCGTTTTCTCATGTGCATGAGTTTGTCTACTTTGAATTGCAACATGAAACAAATGAAGGTATGCTATTAAAACTTTATATGGAATACATTAACCAAGGATATATGCATTTGGTTTAGCTTTCACTTTTCGTTAAGTCTTTCCGACAATTTAGTTTTCGCACATTACCCCCGGGTTGTTTCTTCGCTCTTCCAGTGCTTGTTTCACGACATTACTGAAGTAAGTGCATGGATTCTTCCGGCGAGAGTGGTATTTTGAAAACCTTGATTAAGGGTTTCAGAAACGGAAAGAAAACTGAAAAAAGAAGTAACTTTATCAACCTCACAAAAGCAAAATCGACCATCACCATTTATATCATTATGTGAAACTGGACAATAATGCGGAGGAAAGCAAAGAATGTATATGGGTTTCACGCATGAACTTTCGGGTAGAACTTTTTTGGAAGTTAGAAAATATTGACATTCTTTTCTTAGAGCTTCAAGTCTTTGGTGGACTTTTAAAATTTTTGTAAATATTTTAATATTAGCTTTATAACATGCGAACGGTCACACTGTTTAACACTTACACAAGATCATAAAGCCAAGGTTGAGCACGGAAAACTCGAAAAATTTACTAGCGTGTTTGATAAAAGGATCGTTTGGTGTGGTCTGAGTGTCCAGTTTAATGCCAAACGCTGTGGCAGCGATGACGTCCATGGTGTAGGCTCCAGTATGTCTGAAACATTACAAAACAATTCAGTGCAATGTTCAGTTAAAGTGATGGTCAGTTTAAGTAAAATAACCTTAACTGTAAGTCGCCATATCCTCTCCTCATGCAAAAGCCTATAGCCTCCCGTCTACGATCTCTGCTGAAAGAGTTCACCGATCTGACGCAGATGGATAATTAACATAATCCAGAGTGACCAGGGCAAACGACCATGAGGTGTTCTTGTTAAAATTTATGATCTATTTATAAACTCTGTCAAAAAAGAAACGCAAACCCCGTATTTTAGAGATTTTAATATTTACTTTTAGGACGGCACAACTTTTTTCTTATTGAAGACAGAAGTCAGAAATTTGGCAGAATAATAATCAAGATGGTCATGTTTAAAACTGTCTTTTCAAAAGTCATCTCACAGACACCAGTTGCTCACCAGGGGGCGTCTTCCTCAGTATCTCGTATGACCACCACGAGCTGCAATCACTGCACGGCATCTCCTTGGACAAGAACGGATAAGACGCCGGATTCTCTCCTGGGGAATGGCCCTCCACTTCTCCTGTAACGCAACGGCGAGCTGTTGAAGCGTCTGTGGCGGTGGCTGACGTTGACGCACGTGTCGACCCAGAGTATCCCACAGGTGTTCAATAGGGTTGAGGTCTGGTGATTTAGAGGGCCACGGCAAGACATTGACGTTGGCATCCTGCAGAAAGTTCATTGTTGCACGTGCAGTATGAGGCCTGGCGTTGTCCTGTTGAAAAAGCTGTGTCTGCCGGTCAATAATCGGGAGAAGGTGAGGCTGTAACACGTGGTTGATGTAACGTTGGGCTGTCAGGTTCCCTGGAACGATCACCAAGTCTGATTTCTGGTTGTACGAGATGGCTCCCCAAACCATAACACTGCCTCCGCCAAATCTGTCCACCTGCCGGACGCAGATGGGCGCAAAGCGTTCATGACGTCTCCTATACACACGCTGTCTTCCGTCGTGACGTGTCAAAAGAAAACGGGATTCATCAGAAAACCAGATGCGCCTCCAGTTTTGTGAAGTCCATATCCTTACGTTGTTGCACCACCTGAGTCGTAGGCGTCGATGTAAGGGGCGTAGTACAGGTCCAACAACTGGTCTACAGGCACGTAAACCCGCTTCTTTCAGACGGTTCCTAATCGTTTGAGCCGACACTCTCCTCAAACCTGGTATTTGTGTGGCAGTCACGGTTGGTAGGGCATGCCGATTACGCAGGTGAAGGACCCGGATGTACCGATCTTGAAGTGGGGTCGTGATTCTTGGCCTTCCACTTCTCGGGCGATCGTTGGTTGAATTAAAGTTCTTGTAACGGCTCCAAAGTCGGGATATCGTTGTTTTGTGAACATTTAGGTGTCGTGCAATAGTACCAAAACTTTCTCCGGCTTGAAGACGGTCGGCAGCACTCAGTCGCGGCATTTTACCGACTGCCTTTCGTCGACGAATGAATGAATAAAATACGAAAGCACATGGGTTTTTATACACCCCCACACTATAACTGCCATTGACATGATTTGCATGTGAATGGTTCTGTGTGCGACGTCAACAGGGTCAGTCCATGCGTTGTGACGTCATAAGCAATAAAATACACTTAGGAGAGAAAAGGCAGTTGTTTGGATGGTAATCTTCATTAAAAACGTGTATAATTTCATTACATTTGGCTAAAATTTAGTTTGGAAGCAATAACTTTATTCGAACGAATTTTTGATATCCGAGGACAGGTGTTGCGTTTCTTTTTTGACAGAGTATATATTTGATTGGTGTTTTTATGCTGTATTCTAGAATACTTCACTTATACAATGGCCTCCAGCATCATGGCAGGAGGAAACTCACGACCATCTGCAGGCTGCTGGCAGACCGTGCCACGTACGGTCGGAGGGGAAGGCAGCAAGAGCTGGACTTGAACTCACAGCGATGGCATTGGTGAGAGACTCCTGGGTCATTACGCTGCGCCTGCGCGCTAATCAACTGAGCCACGGAGGCCCCCGTCATAGTGACGAAGTGAAGCGTGAAGATGCACACAGGTCAGATTTTACCGAATTCGTAATGGAGATTGACTGGTGACGCCAGGTTTTGCTGAAGTTTGTTAGAAATGATGGACTCGGTTGTCAACACCCTGTCACTGTATAAGTTTTTGTAGACTTATATGTAGGTACACCTCCAGTTCGATTTATGGCAATTTGTTCTCGATTGCAAAGGTATTTTGCTCATAATGTTCACTATGTTCATTGGTTAACACGGGTTATGTCATTTTTCACTCGTATGAGCCTCTCGACAGAGCATATATCAATCAAACAGTAAAATCGTGCAGACAGTTCTGCTTACTGCTTCATGTCAACTGGCTCTCCGGTATCCGCCTTCTTCTTCAGTGTGTTCACAAACGTCTGTCCGGCATCGACGATCAAGCCTGTCATCTGTCAGACAGTATAAATATTACGATTACATCCCAGTGTGATAAACAGAACTTGTCCCACGTATACTTATACTAATTAGAAATCTCACATGGTAAAATGTCAACATTTATTCTGATGCAACATGTTAAATGGTGGGAATGAATGAATGAATGAATGAATGAATGAATGAATGAATGATTATGGTTTATCGCCATATCGGCAATATTTTGGAGAAATTTTGGGATCACATAAGGGCAAGACGTGACCAAGCCGACTGATCGGACCTGACCTTTCCGACCTCCCATCTCTCTCCAAATAAGGGCCAGTGGTGTGTTGGGCGTGAGGATCTCGCAAGACCAACACACCCTCAGCTCCAGAATCCCGTCCTGAGAGATTACGGGTCGCAACCCACGGCAAACAGGTCCTCACGCCCCCCCTCCCCCCGTTGCCTCTCACACAACCGAGAAGATGTCAGCCTATTATATTCTTCGAACCAACACGGGAGAGCTCTACGTTAGTCGCCTCCTACTACAAGCTTGCCCAGAGAGATGAGGTCCTATTCACTCAACCCGGAAACCCCATGGGGGATGAGTACTGTGAAATGTGACCTTTAGGCCACGTAATGATTACTTGCAGATTATTAGAATAATAACAATTTACCAGTTTTTTAACACCCGCATGATGACAGAAATAAAAATGACAACGACAACAAGCAAAAAGACATATATAAAATTCTCAAGCACGGACATGTCCTGCCAGCAAGCCGTGAACTTGACTGACCTTTTTCAGTTTGCCGCCGCTGAAAGTCGGTGTGAGGGAGTTACGGTTGTGGCGCCAGTCGTCATTCTCCATTAGGGTGAGGAAATCCGTCAATGGCTGCTCCGCCACCTCCAAGATCCCAAAGCTCTGGCAGGGAAGACAGGTTATAATCAAAGATGGTGAGTATCAATGCACAACAGCCCTGCTAGATACATACTGAACTATGTTCAAGGGGTAACGCAACACTGCTGTAGCCTGTCATATACAGTTTATCACACATGCATACTCAAGTATATTGAAAGGATAATATACAAAATTTTAAATGTTTAGTAAACCGAAAGACATCAATCGTGAACAGGCGTCTCACGTACTCAGTGTGACTTGTCAGGGACAAACCTTTTTTTTTTTGATTTTATTACAACTGAACGTTTTACTATTAAGGAATTAATCAACACGTAAATAAAATTGATTTGAGATTAAGCACAAGGAACCTGTATAAAAAATTGTATCAGAATCAGACAATATTTGGGGCAGTTATTGCATGGAAAGCAATGGCAAAAACAAGGTTTTTATATGGTGAAATATGCAGTGGAGCAGAAAAAATAACCCACAAAATGTTATTAAATGAATGCTCTCTGCCTGTTTCCTTGTTGGTTTGTTTTGTGCATGTGGTTGTTTTTTCTTCTTTCGTCTGTTTGTTTTTTTTAATTAATCGATTTATTTTATTTACTGATTAATTGATTGATCTTTTGATCTTCTGTCCGGCATTAAGCACAAACTGGCTGATGTCGATTCAAAGAAATAATCTTATTCTGGAAGGCCCAGGTGTCATATATGAGAGGTGTTAGATTTTGAAATAAACAGCGCATGGTGTTCAACTTACTTATTTTACTTATTTCTTTGATTGATGTTCTACGCCATACTCAAGAATATTTCGCTCATACCTCAGGGGGCCAACAGTGTAGCCAACGAGCATAGCAGGAGGGACGTTGCTGACGGACGCTTCTACGTGTCTTTAAACCCACAATGATTGCCTTCGTTGTCGGGAATGTAATCCCTGCTTTATCCCTGTGGTATCATTTTTAAGCAGATGCTTCAAAGTTTTATCCGAGGTGTGAATTTGTATGTTTTTTTAGGAAGTGGTGTACACTAGGCAAAAGTAGAGAAAAATCCTTTCCACCGGTCTCTGACTGGGTAGGTTTAACTGTCAGCTGTTTGGCAATTTTGAGAAAATTTCATCGGTCAACTCTTATTAGGAACCTGACTGGAGTTGTGTCAGATGTTTGGGATTACCGAACCCGAAGCTTTCCGGCTAGGTGATATGGGGACAGTGTTCCGAAGACAGTAAAGTAAATGGGAAATTAATTGTAGCTTTGTCTCAGCTAATATATAATTAACTTAGTGTTGCGGATATGTTGGTATATTGTACCCTTGATGATAGAAGCATGGAACCTGGCATTCAGTATATCAGTATGAAGAGAATGATCTGAGATATCCTGCTGTCCATGAATACCTACTCTTCTGTTGGTAAATGAGCTGAATTCCTTCACAGTTATCTCCCTTAGCATGTCTGCGTCCCCAACGACCAGTAGTGGGAGGGACCCTTCAAAATGGCTGAAGCAGAAATTAGACGTGGTGTAAATATTACATTGTGTAATAATTCTCAATATTTAGGCGTGGGCTAGTGTTAAACATATGAATTTACGCGCTTAAGAAGTTGATTAACAGATATGTTGGCCTAAGGTGATATCGCCATTTATAAATAATTAATCCTCTAACGGATCCCGGATTGGTGGGTTGCTGGAAGTGGTGGTGGTGATGGGATGGTGGTAGGGGTGTGGGGTAGGGGTGTGGGTGTGGGATGGTGGGTAGGGGTGGTGGGTAGGGGTGGTGGCGCAACAGTTTTGACAACTTGTCTTTGAATCAATCATCCCGTCTGTCCGTCGCGAAATTAGTTTTCCCGGATTTTGTTTCCAAATGATTGGTTATTCTGGATATGAGAGTGCTTATATGTAGATCAATCTCTTTTGTCCCCAAAAGTAAAAATTGGATTAAAAAAAGGGATGTGTTTTGTTGGAACTGCCATAGAGTGAGTGAGTGAGTGCTTGGGGTTTAATGTCGTACTCAACAATTTTTCAGGTCATATGACGACGAAGGAATCATTAGGGTGCATGCACGTGTAATGTGCCTCCTTGTTGCAGGACGGATTTCCACCGCTCTTTTATTTCGTGCTGCATCACTGAGGCGACTTACCGAAGGCAAGTAAGCCGCCCCGGCCCGAGCCATTATACTGATACGGGTCAACCAGTCGTTGCACTATCCAATTCATGCTGAACGCCAAGCGAGGAAGTTACAACTTCCTCTTTTAAAGTCTTAGGTGTGACTCGACCAAGGATTGATCCTGGATCTACCGGTCCGAGAACTGCCATAGAGTCAGGATGGTTGGATGGATGGATGCTTTATGCCGTGCTTAACAATGTTTTTCAGTCATAGAACACGACGGGGAGCCATTGGATGTGTGTACATTTAGTGTGCCGTCAGTCCTATGACGACGAGGAGTCAATATATATGTGTACAGAGACAATATCTTTGGTGTCAGGGCGAATCTATGCCGCCAAAATGTTGCCGCCACTGGAGCATCATACCGAAGGCAAAGGACATGACAACCCACCCAGTCACATTATACTAAAATTCTCTGACCTCTCAGTGCTGTCACGCGAGGCAGCAACACGTGAATTGATTAGACGAATCGAATCGACCATCGAGTGGCGTCTACCAATAAACTACATAATGAACAGTAATGATAAACGGTCACTCCTTCTCGGTTATATTCCGTATTTTCGTAATGCATAGGTTACTTCCCTTGACGCAAGGTATCAGTGCCATTATCCAATGCTGTTATCATTTGGTAGTACCGCTGTGATGGAATTAATCAACCACAATAATAACTGTGTAGTAATAATTACTTCACCCGTGTAATTTATTATAAGGTTAACACTATTTAATCACTGCAATTTACTTCTGTGCCTTGAGAAACTGTCAAAGTAAGCGGCAATATTGGTATAAAGCACATGGTACGATATCAACACAGCTGATTGTCGCCAAGGTTCACGAACGCTGAGAGCCAGAGAATTCACAAACCCCCAGTCCTCAATTGGTCCCGGAATTTCTTCGTGTCAGGTGGTTGGAATCGCGCGTGCTACCACTGAGCCACGTTCCGCTCCCAAACATAACAATGAGATTACTCTAATGTCTGAGTTGTGATAGAATGCATCTGTTATAACGACAGACATTTCTCTTAAATATTGCACAAATACTCTCGTTCCAACGTAAAGATTCACCGTATTATGTTATTAATGACATGCATTCGGACCACACACTTGATGTTATACTTAACAGATATTTTAGTGTTTATAAAGTAGGGATGGCTAATGTTTACATGAACGTACCCAAACACTCGCCCATACTTCTGAACCAATCGGCGTAAGTTTCGTTGAATCCCTGGAATCAAGGGAAGTTAGAACTGTTAACGAAGTGCAAAGTCAAATGTGACATATGATTGACGGAAGAGGCTCGCGGGTTTATTGTATTCTTTTTATTATAATTCTTTTCTTATCCTAAAAGACAAAAAAAATTCGATTCCATTTTGTTTGATTGGGGATTTATTGCCAATTTCAACTAAATTAAGCAATATAACCCTTTCATTTGATATCAAAATGTATAGTTCAGGGTTTTTGTCTTTGCCATCTCAACATCAAATGGTGATGGTGTTAACAACACTAGATATGACTTTTCATTTCTTCTGCTTAAGCACGGGGACGTGTTAGTTGATACGTCTTAAGCATTTACATGAACGGTTAATCGAAAATCCTAACAGAGATAAATTGACAAGGGGTCGGATTTCACTAATCACGTGTGTCCGACTGACATTTCACACTGTCTTTGCTGTTCTGTTTTGACTTTCGCTTTATGATGTACACTTTCGTGTACTGGCACACACTTGTGTTTCTAGCACACTTTCCTTTCTAGCACACTTAGTAGGACATGTGTTTCCAGCACACATCATTTGCTTCTAGCACTCTTGCTTAACCAGTTTCCTGGACATCAATATTAAGACAAGACTGTTGTCGACAACCAAAACACGAACCTTTATCAGCACTTCGTGGGCGTTTCCCATCCACAGGCCATGGGGTAGGACCATCAACGTGTATCTTTTTGAAGATACCATTATTTCTTGTTGCGTACCTGAAACAAAGACACACCTAGCATTAGTTCTGATTGTCTTTTCAGCACAAAAAAGTGGTTGGTGCTAACATATATGTATACCTCCGTTTACTTTTGAGCAGTCCAAATGAAAGTGGGGCCAACTGTTCAGAAGACTATAGGCAGCTATATAGAATGTAGAAGACTACAGTAGAGAGAGCGAAACCAGAGTAGAGACGACAGTGGTGATAGTTGGCAAATGTAGGTTCGTGTGCCATCAATGAAATAGCTTACTTCAGTTTTACTTCAGGTTTTATTCTTTTATACCGCCGTCGTATGAGTGAGATATTCTTAAGTTCGGGCGTAAAACATCAATTAAATAAATCAATCGATGTTGTCATTGATTATTACCCATTCTATTACCCATTCGATTTATTTTATTTTTATTCGATTGACTTTTAACGCCGTAATTAAGGGTTTTAAAATGATACGATGGGGGTGACAAGAGTAAACCATCGCCCTCCACCATGTGCCTAACATTCCCTCTGACTTTTAGCGATAGCCGCATTAGGCGGAATCTACAATCTTGATTTCTGCGAATGAATGAATGATTATGGTTTAACGTCACATCGGCAATGATTCAGCTATTGGTTTTCGATAGTGAACATAAAAAACGAAATAAAAACGTTCGGACATATTTAAAAGCAGGTAAGAAAAATCAAACAGTTTAACCTCGAAAACCACGAGATTTTTAAACTAGTTTATTCAGAAAACTGTACATGTATATATATTTCTGTCTATATATATTAATAATAATTAAAAGTTATATTTATGATACAGGCCAACGGCCCTCAAGAATTTTATGACAGCATTGTCAACTGTGTAAAATCTTTGTCGAACATGTGCAAAGTCTACACGGTCATCCAAGACATGTTTGATGTCGTACTGGGCATCACATCCAACACACTGTGGGGCAGTGGCCGCATCAAGAATAAAATTGTGAGTTAGAGGAGAATGCCCGATACGACACCTCATTAAAACTACTTCGTCTCTTCGAGACATACCATTTGTATAAAATTATATCCAATGACAGGGTGGATAACGTGCAGTTCATTATGCACCTGTATATCCTATTCACCCTCCCAAAGGCGACGAATATATCTCGGAATATTTGACCTACAATCTGCTCAAAGTACATGTATTTTTATTCTCGATATGTGTTTATTCAGAGCAGACTTAGCTTACCTGTCTATTGCTGTGTTTCCATGGATACCAATGTGACTCGGTATCCAACAGAATATAATATCTTTACTTCTTTTAATTAGTTTTCTGTGTAAGGCTAATATTTCAGGTATTCGTGGATTTTTAAATTTATTATACTTATTGCCAAAGGCAGGAGACCGAGTCACCACATACCATTACCATTGCAAACTTACGGCCCAAAGAAACTTTACAAAGAGTTCAAATCAATTTATTTCGCCAAAGCAAAAAACAGGATGACTAAAGTTTAATATATTGAAAAGACCAATGACTTTAGATATTGAAAGTGTTGAGTAAGAACGGACAATGCAGCCTAAAATCATTTTACAAGTAAAAAAAAGAGCAGGGGTAGAAAAGTAGCCATTCCATCTTGGGCAGAGTGTACACAAAGTCAATATTAAAACCAATCAATATCGCGTGTGGCCACCCACATGAAAAACTCTCTGACGCATAGAAAAAGTTAGTCGTCTGATGAGATGACGTGGATTCGTTGCCATTCTTCTTGAGAGCGAACGCCATTTCTGTCGGTTTGCTGCAAGGTGTGGCCGTTGTCTTACTCGACGACCCATGATATTCCAAAGGTGTTCTATGGGGGACATATGTGGGGGAACGAGCAGGCCACGGCAAGGCATTGACGTCGTTGGCGTCCAGGAAGTTCTGCACAATGGGCTCTGGCGCTGTCATGCTGGTGCTGGGCTGCTGTTGAAGGAATGGCAGGACAACAGACGTTTCATCCAGGTAACGTTGAGCTGATAGGTTCCCCGTAGAGAGAGTGAGTGCTTGGGGTTTAACGTCGTGCTCGACAATTTTTCAGTCATATGACGACGAAGGAATCCTTAGGGTGTATGTAATGTGCCTCCTTGTAGCAGGACGGATTTCCACCGCTCTTTTATCTAGTGCTGCTTTACTGAGACGACTTACCGAAGGTAAGTAAGACACCCCGCCCGAGTCATTATACTGATGCGGGCCAACCAGTCGTTGCACTGATCCCCTTCATGAATTCCTCTTTTTAATGTCTTACATGTGACTCGACTCAGGGTTGATCTACCGGTCCCGAAGCGGAAGCTCTACCAACTGTGCTATCCGGGCCGGTGGTTCCCTTAGAGATGATGACCAGAGGTGTCCGTTCCTCTCCACAAATCCCAAACCACACCATCACGCTGCCGCCACCAAACGGTGCCACCTCCTGGACGCATGATGCAGCCACTTGTTCGCCTCTTCGACGGTAAACTCGCTATCTGCCATCGTCTTGGAACGGGCAGAAGCGGCTTTCATCCGCGAAAACAACACGTTACCAATCATCTTACTGCCCAACGGCGTATATTCGAGCCCATCGCATCCTCTGGCGACGATGTTCGCCTGTCAACAACTGCCCTCTGAATATCTCAAAACAAATTCGTGTGGGCGTATATGACGCCTGTCGCACATGGGAATATGCTTTGTACAATGTTTTCCTACAATAATTTAGTATTAATTTGCCGAAAAGGCCTGTTAAATTTAACTCGCGGGTAGTAGTTTCTTTTGGCCGTCAATTTATTTATTTTTAGTTAGTGGGAAGGTCTTCCAGCAACGTGCGGATGGTCGTGGGTTTCCCCGGCTCTGTCCGGTTTCCTCCCACCATAATACTGGCCCACCGTCGTATAAGTGAAATATTCACCAATCAAATAAATAAATAAATAAATAAATATAAATGTTTTTTATGCTGAACAAAGTAGGCGATGGAATACTACCTTGGGGTACATCAATTTCATGCTCAGACGAGTCAGAATGAATGGACCCAACCCGTAATATAAAATGACGATCAGATAAAAATTCAGATGCAAATAATGTTAAACGACTTTTAAGCCCCATATTTGACAGGTCTTTCAAAATCCCATATTTCCATGTGGTGTCGTAGGCTTTTTTCAAGGTCAAAAAAATATCGACACCACATGTTCATTATTAATAAAACCATCACGTGATGCCACAGTGATCTACCTTGACGACAAGCACAGTGTATATAAGATATTAACTTGTTGGTTTCAAGAAATCAAACAGGTCTATCCTTTATCATCCGTTCCTTAGTCTTACAAACACAGCTAGTAAGAGCTATGGGACGGTAATTACTTGGATCAGATTGATCTTTGCCTGGTTTTGGGAAAGGAATCATACACGCTTCTTCAGGTCAGTTTTCTGAAGACAAAATGCAACAAAACTTAATGACTGGACAAGCTGTGCTATTTCAATAAAATTTACCCTAAGACCTCGACAATTTCACTGTATAATTTTGTCACATATAGACATTATGAGGGAGGCGTACTGGACATTTCTCTTTTATGTTTGGACCGAGGACGACCCCTCCTTGGAGGTTTTTTGGAGAATCTCCCTAGTCACGGTGGTTTATCCTTCGCATCCACATCTGGTGTTGAAAGACCAACGTCCTCCAACAATTTAAACATGTAAAAGGTTAGGTGTTATTCGCTTGACAACATTGGCACAAGAAATCTCTTGAGAAGTAATAGAGAGTGAGACTAATTTCTGGACATCCTCATAGATATATATTTTTTTATTTTTATGTTGATAATTTTTTTTTCCTTAAAGGTAAGGCGGACAGTTCTAGAAGAGGCCACGTGTTTACGCAATTTGAAAACTTAACTGTGTTTCTGCAGTCGAAACCATCATGACCTTCACTGCGGCATCGGAAACAAACCAGTTTATTTTTGCATAGCCCATTTACGTGACCAAATATTTGGCCAATGAAGCAACTTTCATTAGGGATTAAGGATATATAAATCAACATTAACTCTATAAGGGCCAATGTACATATACGACTGAAGGGAGGTAGCCTTGAAGGTCAACAGATATGTATTTAGCTTAAGGATGTTACAAGATTTCGTACTGAAGCGTTTAACTCTAGTAAGACGGAGAATTTAGTTCTTTTCAGATTTCTTCTTCGGATAGGTCAATTAAATCGCCATCCCTATCACGAATTATACTCTGACAGCTGGTCAGGGAATAGTGAGAGGGTGTGAAAAACAGATATATCGGATATTTTGTTTAATGTACGTAAATTCTTTGATTGTTGTTGCCGGAAACATTTAATAAGACTGTCTCCGGATCAAATTTTTCTTTTGCGTTTTTTAATATCCCTGGTACGACGTAATGAGGCCTTTTAAAAGAAAGGGGTGAATTTTTGAGACCGGTTTTTGTTCACTCTTCGTTGAGGGAACACCGAAAGTCGGTCAACCGTCCGGTCTATTATCATGCAAGTTCGACAAGACTTATAACTTCCTCTTGTTTTTCCGGACTTGATGAAGTCAGCGGAGACGAAGACCTGATGGATACATTAGAAACATTTGGAGAAGGTTTTAAAGAAGCCATGCTAAATAAGTAAAGAATTTCACCCCATGTGTTCCCCACCCACCACGGAGTGCCACCAAGGGCGATACCTGAACCAGAGTTACCCATCAAGAGACACACCAAGGACTCCACATGAAGTATACTCAAATTGATGGACTTAATATGCACACCATATTCCCCACCACAGGCTCTTCCGTCTTCCACCCAGTAAAGAAGGTAGCACATCAGACATGAACTACTCAACTGACCCATGAACACCGGCCTCAACCGCAATCTCGTAAACGAAATTTGAGAAAACGCATTTATTCTCTAAAGAGTGGGGATGCTGAGGAATTTTGGGACCACGCTGAGGCAAGACGTGACCAAGCCGATTGATCGGACCGGGACCATCCGACCTCCCGTCTCTCTGAAAGTAAGAGCCAAATTGGAGTGTTGGACGTGAGGATCTCGCAAGATCAACACGCCCTCAGCCACCAGGATGTCGTCCTCAGAGATTACGGGTCGCAACACACGGCGAACAGGTCGCTTATCGGTTGCCTCTCACATAAGCGAGAGGATGTGAGCCTATTATATTTTTGGGGCCCACAGGGGAGTGTTGTAGGTTAGTCGCCTTTTACGACAAGCTTAACTAGAGAGGTGAGGAGCTATTCTTTTCACCCGGGGAGGCCTCACGAGGGGCTGACCTCTGTGAGAACAAGGCCATACTTTCCTAGTGTAGAATCGTTTCATATGTGTTATAGAAATAAACATGGGTTTTATGTATTTTTTATTCTTCAGGAATAATTATTACAAAAATACATTTTTCACGAATAAACCATAAGCACCATCAAAGCTCGATTGTTGTATGTGGGACTATAAACTTGGCAGTCGGAATCCAATAAAGTACTGGTTTATCTACAACACGCATTACATTTATTATCTACACAAATAAGGACAGTGGGGTAACCTGGATATTTCAGTGTGCACTCAATCAAACTCACATTTGATTTAAAATAGAACGGCAACTTTCTGACATCATCGATCATTTTGACTATGAAGCTACTGTTATCACCCAATTACTTTAGTCATAGATATAGAGTATTTTATGCAATTTTCAATGAAAAAAACATTTTAGGTTGGCCAATTTTCATTACAAACACAGGCACATCACTGTTTTATCAAGGGGTTATAGGACAGGAAGCAGGCCGATTAAACTGTCTGCACCAAGCAAATTCACAAAGAGCTTATACGTCACACTTAATACGCAAAAGGAGGGCCTCCGCGGCTTAGTGTTTAGCAGGCTAGCGTAGCTTGACTACATATGAGTCTTTCATAAATGCAAACGCTGTGAGTTCGAACTCGTCTCATGCTGGCTTCGTCTCCGGTGGTCTCCAAGTAGTTTCAGATGGCTGTGGGTTTGTCTCTGGCTCTGTCTGGTTTCCCTCCACCCTAATGCTGGTCACCGTCGTTTAGGTGAAATACTACGTAAAGGGTTTTTTTAAAATTTTATCTGAGGTAACATTCATTGAACACAAAATTTTGATCAGTACTTGAACAGAAACTAACGACCAATGACAATCACGGGTTCATTAAATATACAAATTTATTGACCAGTAGGGGTTGTTTTCAAATGATATCTGCGGTTCGAAAAATTCATCCTGCGCACAAACGTTTATCAAAATTGGAAAATATTTGGAACAGTTATAGCACGGAACAACCTGCGATGAACGAAAATCACGCAAATCACTGATTATGCAAAATATATAAATGGATGGGTATTGGTTTCGAACTGAAGTTAAACAAAGTGTTCATGGATGCAAAATTTTATCAAGATCGGACAATATTTGCAGAAGTAATTACACGGCAACCAAAGCGTCACAGAAGGACACACATACAGACAAATCATTATTCCTTGCTTTTCGCGACAGCGTTGATTTGTTTAAAATAATACATTTGGTGAGAGGCTTAAGTCTCAGTGTGCCGCGCTGGCACGCTGACGACATCGGCCACGGAGGCGCCCTGGCAAAACTTCTGCATCAGTAGAAATCTTATTCAAAACAATATTAATATCGCACTTAAAAATTAGGAAATAATTTTTGGAATATACATAACATAGGTCAGAGCTATTTAAAAAATGCATAATGATTTGGTCACGCGATCTGAATTCTGGAATGACAATTCGAAGCGTTGACAGATTTTTTATGTACGGATCCCTTCATTCTGTACAGATGCCCATGCAGTTCTTCTAGACCTACATATAATTATTACACTAATTCGTAATTAGTCGTACAAGTATTCTCTTCTTCATAGCAGAAGAAATGTATGAAGTAAGCACGCATTTGAGAGTCCTTTGTTTTGCAGTGTATACAGGACTGGGATCTGGCCGAAATGCTGGACAACTGACTAGAAGCTCTCTAGAATACCGGAGTTTCGAATTTGAACTCTTTTATCGTTGAAGATAGAAAGAGTCCAACTGTTTCATGTGGCATGGGCGTCTGTAAAAAGTGTCATAAAAAGTAATTTAGAGTGGAGGTGTGAAAGAGTGAGTGAGTGAGTGAATGAGTGCTTGGGGTTTAACGTCGTACTGAACAATTTTTACTGTGCAAATTTCAGCGTTGCCAACTTAAAGGCTATACATGGGTTTTCAGCCTGTAAAACTGCCTGAAATTCTTTTCTGAGTGAGTGAGTGAGTGAGTGCTTGGGTTTAACGTCGTACTCAACAATTTTTCAGTCATATGACGACGAAGGAATCCTTAGGGTGCATGTACGTGTATTGTGCCTCCTTGTTACAGGACGGGTTTCCACCGCCTTTTTATTTCGTGCTGCTTCACTGAGACGGCTTACCGAAGTCAAGTAAGCTGCCCCGCCCGAGCCATTGTACTGATACGGGTCAACCAGTCGTTGGAGGAGTGAAAGAGAAGATTGTAGATGTGAATGTTTGTGAGCTTGAGAGCTTTCTGCAGGATAGAGGTGTCATTAGAGTCTCTGGAAAAGGGTGAGACAGGTGATCAGTAAATCAATTTCAAAAAGGTTGCCTAAAGTTTTTCACATTCACGTGGCAGCGTAGGACTGTTTTTACCTTGGAGGACAAAAGAGTTCCAACTTGAAACTCCCTATTGCAACACTATTGGCATAACTGTAGAATACATGGGCCATACACCTGCACTGATCTTCCACGCACTCGTCATTTAACCTGTTTCTTCCTACATTATTTATTCATTTATTCCTTCGTTTATTCCTTCATGCATTTGATTGTTGACAACATACAGTGTCAAATATGCGTTCGACTAAACTGATGAGAGGCTCCTGGGTCATTGCTCAAGCCTATTTCACTTATACGACGTCGCGCTATAAATGCATTAGTGTTAATTACATACTGACGAGTATATATGAAGTACAGTATGTAATATACGATGTGCCACAAATTGTTAGATACGCTCACCAGTATGTGTAAAATGCAACATACAGTGCCAAATATGCTTTCGATTAAGTTCTTAATGTACTCTCAGGCATGTGTAAAAATGCAACATACAGTGCCAAATATGCTTTCGATTAAGTTCTTAATGTACTCTCAGGCATGTGTAAAATGCAACATACAGTGCCAAATATGCTTTCGATTAAGTTCTTAATGTATTCTCAGGCATGTGTAAAAATGCAACATACAGTGCCAAATGTGCTTTCGATTAAGTTCTTAATGTACTCACAGGCATGTGTAAAAATGCAACACAGTGTCAAATATGATTACCAGTAAAACAGGAACAGAACCGTCAGCAAAACGACGACCCAAATCGGGACGTTGATCAGGCTAAGGACATTCATGCTTGATGCGCAGTTCTTAATTCAGCTCGCTCAGCCGTCTATGTTCTCTCCGCTCGGTCTACCAGTAAACCTTTGCTAGCTCCATTTATATATAAAGCAGGTCACAAAGTAGAACGACTGTATTCAGATGTTGTTTTTACTTACGAAAAAAAATGGGTCAAACTGCTTATACACGTGTGTACAAGTTCTGTCTGTCCTAACTGAGTGCGTATATTGCACAATCAGGGGCTTTGTAAAAGAGCATATGGTCTTTGCTTTTCGCGGCAGCGTTGATGTGCTTATTTATTTAAAATAATATATTTGCTGAGAGGCTCACGCTGACGACGTATGCACCAATAGAAATCTCATTCAAAACAATATTAACATCGCACTTTAGAAATAATTAGGAAAAAGCATAACATAGGTCAGGGCTATTGAAAACATGCATAATGATTTGCTTACCCGATTTGCTTTCTGGAATCACTATCAACTTTCGACTAAAAGTGTTGGCAGGTTCTTTTTGTACGGACGGGTTCATTTTGTACGGATGTCCATGCAGTTCTTCTAGACCTACATATAATTATGACACTAATTCGTAATGTCAAGCGAAGGGTGACCTGTACATATCTATTAATTAGTCGTATATATATTTCTTCTTCACAGCACCGTAACAGTCGCCATATTAGGGGCCTCTGTGGCTCAGTTGATTAGCGCGCTAGCGCAGCGTAATGACCCAGGAGTCTCTCACCAATGCGGTCGCTGTGAGTCCAGCTCATGCTGGCTTCCTGTCTGGCCGTAAGTGGAAGGGTCTGGATGTAACCTGTGGATGGTCGTGGGTTTCCCCCGGGCTATGCCCGGTTTCCTCCCACCATAGTGCTGGCCGCCGTTGTATAAGTGAAGTATTCTTGATTACGGCTTAAAACATCAATCAAAAAAATAAATAGTCACCATATTTTGTGCGGACGAAATGTATGAAGTAAGGCAGCATTTAAGAGTACTTTGTATTGTATTATGTACATCACTGGGAGCATGCAAAATCGTTGGACAACTGACTAGAAGCTTTCTAAAATGCGAAAGTTTCGAGTTCGAACTCTTTTAACGTTGAAGGTAGAAAAAGTCGAACTGTATCATGTGATCCTGTAAAAAATGTTAGGCAACTAATTTTGATCTCATTCTCTATAACTTAGATTGAGAATCTGAATTTTTGTGAACCTGAGAAGTTTCTAAAGGAAAGAGGTGTCATTTGTGCTTCTGGAAAAGGGTGAGACAGGTGATCAGTAAATCAATTTCAACAAGGTTGCCTAAAGTTTTTCACCATTCACATGGCAGCGTAGGACTGGTTTTACCTGGGACGACAAAAGAGTTCCAACTTGAAACTCCCCTATTGCAACACTATTGCCATAACTATAGAATACATGGGCCATACACCTGCACTGATCTTCCACGCACTCGCCACTTAACCTATTTAATCACAGTACATAACGGCCTTGAAATGTCTCCACAATCTGTGCATGTATTTTGTGATCACTGAATAGTTTGTAGCATTCCTACATTGTTTATTCATTATTCCTTCATTTATTCATTTATGTATTTGACTGCTGTTGTTATCGAAGTACTGATCATTTTTTATGTATCAAATGCATTTATTTATTGATTCCTTTATTGGTATTTTACGCCGTTCTCGAGAATATCTGATTTATACAACGGCAGCCAGCATCACAGTAAGAGGAAACTGGACAGAGCCCAAGCGCAGTTTGCTGCAGACCTTCCCTCGTACGGCTGCAGAGAAGGCCAGCATGAGCTGAATTTGAACTCACAATGTCCATATTGGTGAGATCTCCTGGGTCATTGCTCTGCTATAAATTGATTTCTTAATTTAATTGGTGTTTTATGCCGTACTAAAGATTATTTCACTTATACAACAGCGCACTATAAATGCATGTGTCAATTAAATAGTGACGAGTATATATGAAGTGCAGTGTGTAATATGTGATGTGCCACAAATTGTTAGATATGCTCACCAGTGTGTGTAAAATGCAACATACAGTGCCAAATATGCTTACCAGTAAAACAGAAACAGAACTGTCATCAAAACGACGACCCAAATCGGGACGTTGATCAGACCGAGGACGTTCATGCTTGAGGACGTTCATGCAGTCGCCAATTCAGCTCGCTCAGCCGTGTATGTTCTCTCTGCTCTCGCTACGAAAACATCTACCTAATATATCTGATTTTAAACTTTGCTGGCTCTATTTGTATATAAAGCAGGTCACAAAGTAGAACGACTGTGTTCAGACCTTGTTTGTACTTACGAAAAAAAAATTGCTTATGTGCTTGTGTACACGATCTCGCTGTCCTGAGTGAGCATACTGCACAATCAGTGGCTCTGCAAAAGAGTACAGGTATGTCATCATTGCCTACCACGGTCATACATAGACTTCAAGTTGACATTTTAATGCAGCACCGTCAGCACACTTTATATGGCCCTTTGACGGCTAATGTAGATGTATGTGTCAGATTGGCACGTGGTTTTAACGGCTGAACACCCATATACAGCTTTTAAGCTGGCAATGGGGCATCCGTGGCTCAGTTGGCTAGCGCAGCGTAATGACCCAGGAGTCTCTCACCAATGCGGTCGTTGTGAGTTCAAGTTCAGCTCATGCTGGCTTCCTCTCCGGCCTTCAAATTAATCATCGAATCTATGGTATATGTAGTTTACATTTCTTTTGCTGTTTAATGATTATAAACTATATGCTCAAAAAGCACAGGTGAGGTGCCTCACATTACCATACGAGTGTCATTTTACCATACAGTTTATACATGTGAATGAGAAATACAAACAGATATGCATAACATATATGTATTGATATGTAAAATGGCCTTTACCATATATCAGAATATCTATGTATACGTATGGCCTGGGTACACACAGGAAAAAACTGTATTGTGGATAAAGTGCATAATATAAATAATTCTGTACATTTTATGCATACAAGGCGCTGACATACATCTATATTGGTCTGTATCTGACCCTCGTTCAAATTTGCACCTGCACGAACTGGTGGTGAACTGCACATCCTGGAGGCCTGGTCCCTTTGCATTGTTTTAACGTGAATGTATGCTCAATGTGATGACAACACTGCAATCTGAGTAATTCCAGACCAGTGACGTCTAGTAAAGTGCAATTAACATCACTGCATTTTATTTTTTTTTTTTACCTAATTCTGCTTAAGCCATGGTGTGGGAAGCATGTAAATCGCTACTATTTGTGCATTTACATGAACAATTATAAAACTCTCACTGAGGTAAATTGGCAAGAGGCCGTATTTCACCGGTGACGTGTGGCCATTTACCAACTATCGCTCTATCTTCGCTGCTTTGGTTTTATTCTCTATGCTGCACGTCTTTAATTATATTTTAGTAACAATAAACGGTGTACGATTCTCGTGTGGCCATTTGCCAAGTCGTTCATGATGTACATATACATGTATGCAGGTCACGGGGTCAAGTTCACCAGTAATTTCTTCCAGTGGTTTCTTCCGGGCACTCCGGGTTTCCCTCCACTCACGAGGAGAAGTGAAACGTTCCTGATTAAGGCGTTAACCTGTAACCGAAATAAGTAAATAATTATTTTCTTTGGACGACTTTGACCATCGGAATGTTCAGTCTAGAGCAGGGAAAATGGCCACACGTAACTGGTGAAATACGACCTCTTGGCAATTTACATCTGTCAGGGTTTATTCTAAATGTTTATCTAAATGCTTAAATTAAACATTGCTTAAGTAGAGTCAGTTTTTAAGAATGCACTGATGTTAATTGCAGTTTCTTATACGTCAGTATTCTTGAATTACTCAAAATGCTGTTTTGTCATCACATACGTGCAATAACATAAGTTATTTCGTACATGATTGCGTCCTGATTGGCAACATGACGACATACCTCAAACCTCTTGCAATGGACTGTAACCCATGACGCTTGGGCCTGGCAATGCAGCTAGAATATTCTACCTCTATGGTCAGGCTGACGATATATGTATGTATGCCATATGTATACGTTATTCTGTATCGAAACCCCTCCGTTAATGTACGAAACATTCCATACCAAAGGTCATATGTTTATGTGTGTTAAATCGAGACGCTTGTTTTTTACTGTGCAAATTTCAGCGTTGCCAACGTAAAGGCTATACATGGGTTTTCAGCCTGTAAAACTGCCTGAAATTCTTTTCTGAGTGAGTGAGTGAGTGAGTGCTTGGGGTTTAGCGTCGTACTCAACAGTTTTTCAGTCATATGACGACGAAGGAATCCTTAGGGTGCATGTACGTGCCTCCTTGTTGCAGGACGGATTTCCACCGCTCTTTTATTTCGTGCTGCATCACTGAGACGGCTTTCCGAAGGCAAGTAAGCCGTCCCGCCCGAGCCATTATACTGATACGGGTCAACCAGTCGTTGCACTGTCCCCTTCATGCTGAACGCCAAGCGAGGAAGTTACAACTTCCTCTTTTAAAGTCTTAGGTGTGACTCGATCAAGGATTGATCCTAGATCTACCGGTCCCGAAGCGGACGCTCTACCAACTGTGCCATCCGTGCCGGTCCTCTTTTCTGAATGACATCTGCCCGCATGACTGGCACGTTAGCCTGTCATGGGCTTTAAAAACAGGCATATCTCTTTGTATTTCTCATTCACATGTATAAACTATCTTGTAAAACAACGCTCACGTGTTAATGTGAGGCACCTCACCTGTGCTTTTTTAAAATATATTTTATACCATTAAACTGGGAAAGAAATGTAACCGACATATACCATAAACTCGATGACTGATTTGACACTGGCCAGAACTTAAAAGCTAAAAGCTATAGATGGGTGTTCAGCCGTCAAGACTACTTAAAACTACATCTGTCAGTCTGATAGGTACATGTATGTTAGCCAGCAAAAGGCAATATGAAGTGCGCAGACAGCCCTTGAAGTGTCAACTTGAAGTGTCAACTTGAAGTGTATATATAATAGGCAGAGATAGGTAATGATGACATACCTATGCTCTTTTACAAAGCCCCTGATTGTGCAATATACGCACTCAGTTACACACGTGTATAAGCAGTTTGACCTATTTTTTTTCGTAAGTAAGTATCTGAATAGAGTCGTTCTACTTTGTGACCTGCTTTATATATAAATGGAGCTAGCAAACGTTTACTGGTGGACCGAGCGGAGAGAACATAGACGGCTCTGCGAGCTGAATTAAGAACTGGGCATCAAGCATGAACGCCCTTGGCCTGATCAACGTCCCGATTTGGGTCGTCGTTTTACTGACGGTTCTGTTCCTGTTTTACTGGTAAGCCTATTTGACACTGTATGTTGCATTTTACGCATACTGGTGAGCGTATCTAACAATTTGTGGCACATCGTATATTACATACTGTACTTCATATATATACTCGTCAGTATGTAATTAACACTAATGCATTTATAGCGCGACGTCGTATAAGTGAAATAGGCTTGAGCAATGACCCAGGAGCCTCTCATCAGTTTAGTCGAAAGCATATTTGACACTGTATGTTGTCAACAATCAAATGCATGAACGAATAAATGAAAGAATAAATGAATAAATCATGTAGGAAGAAATAGGATAAGTGACGAGTGCGTGGAAGACCAGTGCAGGTGTATGGCCCATGTATTCTATAGTTATGGCAATAGTGTTGCAATAGGGAAGTTTCAAGTTGGAACTCTTTTGTCGTCCAAGGTAAAAACAGTCCTACTCTGCCACGTGAATGTGAAAAACTTTAGGCAACCTTTTTGAAATTGATTTACTGATCACCTGTTTCACCCTTTTCCAGAAGCACAAATGACACCTCTTTCCTTCAGAAACTTCTCAGGTTCACAAAAATTCAGATTCTCAATCTAAGTTATAGAGAATGAGATCAAAATTAGTTGCCTAACATTTTTTACATGATTACATGATACAGTTCGACTTTTTCTACCTTCAACGTTAAAAGAGTTCGAACTCGAAACTTTCGCATTTTAGAAAGCCTCTAGTCAGTTGTCCAACATTTTGGCATGCTGCTAGTTATTTACACAATACAATACAAAGGACTCTTAAATGCTGCCTTACTTCATAATTTCGTCCGCACAAAATATGGTGACTATTTTTTTTTTTTGATTGATGTTTTAAGCCGTACTCAAGAATATTTCTCTTATACAACGGCGGCCAGCACTATGGTGGGAGGAAACCGGGCATAGCCCGGGGGAAACTCACGACCATCCTCAGGTTGTATCCAGACCTTTCCACTTGCGGTCGGAGAGGAAGCCAGCATGAGCTGGACTCACAACCGCGCATTGGTGAGAGACTCCTGGGTCATTACGCTGCGATAGCGCGCTAACCAACTGAGCCACAGATGCCCCTAATATGGCGACTGTTACAGTGCTGTGAAGAAGAAATACATATACGACTAATTAATAGATATGTACAGGTCACCCTTCGCTTGACATTACGAATTAGTGTCATAATTATATGTAGGTCTAGAAGAACTGCATGGACATCCGTATAAAATGAACTCGCCTGTACAAAAAGAACCTACCAACACTTTTAGTCGAAAGTTGATAGTGATTCCAGAAAGGAAATCGGGTAAATCCCTTTTCCAGAGACACTAATGACACCTCTATCCTGCAGAAAGCTCTCAAGCTCACAAACATTCACATCCACAATCTTCTCTTTCACTCCTCCAACGACTGGTTGACCCGTATCAGTACAATGGCTCGGGCGGGCGGCTTACTTGCCTTCGGTAAGCCGTCTCAGTGAAGCAGCACGAAATAAAAGAGCGGTGGAAACCCGTCCTGTAACAAGGAGGCACAATACACGTACATGCACCCTAAGGATTCCTTCGTCGTCATATGACTGAAAAATTGTTGAGTACCACGTTAAACCCCAAGCACTCACTCACTCACTCACTCAGAAAAGAATTTCAGGCAGTTTTACAGGCTGAAAACCCATGTATAGCCTTTAAGTTGGCAACGCTGAAATTTGCACAGTAAAAATTGTTCAGTACGACGTTAAACCCCAAGCACTCATTCACTCACTCACTCACTCTTTCACTCCTCCACTCTAAATTACTTTTTATGACACTTTTTACAGACGCCCATGCCACATGAAACAGTTGGACTCTTTCTATCTTCAACGATAAAAGAGTTCAAATTCGAAACTCCCGTATTCTAGAGAGCTTCTGGTCAGTTGTCCAGCATTTCGGCCAGATCCCAGTCCTGTATACACTGCAAAACAAAGGACTCTCGAATGCGTCCTTACTTCATACATTTCTTCTGCTATGAAGAAGAGAATACTTGTACGACTAATTACGAATTAGTGTAATAATTATGTGTAGGTCTAGAAGAACTGCATGGGCATCTGTACAGAATGAACGGATCCGTACATAAAAAATCTGTCAACACTTCGAATTGTCATTCCAGAATTCAGATCGCGTGACCAAATCATTGTGCATTTTTTAAATAGCTCTGACCTATGTTATGTATATTCCAAAAATTATTTCCTAATTTTTAAGTGCGATATTAATATCGTTTTGAATATGATCTCTACTGATGCAGAAGTTTTGCCAGGGCGCCTCCGTGGCCGATGTCGTCAGCGTGCCAGCGCGGCACACTGAGACTTAAGCCTCTCACCAAATGTATTATTTTAAACAAACTCAACGCTGTCGCGAAAAGCAAGGAATAATGATTTGCCTGTATGTGTGTCCTTCTGTGACGCTTTAGTTGCCGTGTAATTACTTCTGCAAATATTGTCCGATCTTGATAAAATTTTGTATTCATTAAAATTTTGCTTTAATTCAGTTCGAAAACCATACCCATCTATTTACAAATTTGGCATAATCAGTGATTTGCGTAATTTTCATTCATCGCAGGTTATAACTGTTCCAAATATTTTCTGATTTTGATAAAGTTTTGTGCACAGGCTGACTTTTTGGAGCCGCAGATATCATTTGAAAACAACCCCGATTGGTCAAAAAGTTTGCATATTCAATGAATCCCGTCATTCTCACTGGCCGTTAGTTTCTGTTCAAATTACTGATCAAAATTTTGTGTTTATTGAATATAACCTCAGGCGAAATTAAAAAAAATCAGCTTGACCATTTCATGGGTTTTTGAATATTTATTTATTTACTTTTTGATGAGAACTTTACGCTGTATTTCGTCTAAACGACGGTGACCAGCATTAGGGTGGGGGGAAACCAGGCAGAGCCAGGGTGAAACCCACAGCCATCCGAGACTGCTTGGAGACAACCGGAGACGAAGCCAGCATGAAATGGATTCAAACTCACAGCGTTCGCATTTATGAAAGGCTCATGTGTAATTAAGCTTCGCTAGCCTGCTAAACACTAGGCCACGGAAGCCCTCCTTTTGCATATTCAATGTGGCCTATAAGCTCTCTGTGAATCTGTTTAGTGTAAACAGGTTAATCGGCCTGTTTCCTGTCCTATAACTCCTTGATAAAACAGTGATGTGCCAGTGTTTGTAATGAAAGTTGTTTTAGAATGTTTTTAATCATTGGAAATCACATTACATACCGTATGTAAATGATTGGGTGATAAAGGTAGCATCATAGTCAAAATGATCGATGATGTCAGAAAGTCGCTGTTTTATTTTAAATGAGTTCGATTGAG
This sequence comes from Liolophura sinensis, assembly GCF_032854445.1. Classification (NCBI taxonomy): domain Eukaryota; kingdom Metazoa; phylum Mollusca; class Polyplacophora; order Chitonida; family Chitonidae; genus Liolophura; species Liolophura sinensis. The sequence continues at coordinate 11,238,734 of NC_088304.1, read as the reverse complement.
TGCACACTGAAATATCCAGGTCACCTTGACTGCCCTTATTTGTGTAGCTAATACATGTAATGTGTGTAGTAGATAAACCGGTACCTTACTGGATTCCGATTGCCAAGTTTATAGTCCCAGATATGACAATCACTCTTTGGTGATGCTTATGGTTTATTCGTGAGAAATGTATTTTTGTAACAATTATTTGTGATGAATGTAAATAATGTACATGGAAGTCGTGAAAATTATTTAACACGTATGAAAAGATTCTAGATTAGGGGAGTAAGGCCTTGTTCTCGCAGAGGTGAGCCCCCGCGGGTCAAAAGAATAGGACCTCACCCCTTTAGGTAAGATGTCGAAGAAGGCAACTAATCTCTCTCGTGTGGGCCCAGTGAATATAATGGGCTCACACCTTTGCGGTTGTCTAAGAGAAATCCAGGGAGCAACCTGTTTGCCGTTAGTTGCGACCCGTAATGTCTGAGGATGGGGTCGTGGAGGCTGAGGGCGTGCTGGTCTTACGAGATCTTTACTCCCAACACGCCACTTTAGCCCTTACTTGAAGAGAGACGGGTGGACGGATGGGTCCGGTCCGAGCGGTTGGTTTGATCACGTCTTACCTCTGCGTGGTCATAAAATTTCTGAATAATACCACTCTTTAAAGAATAAATGTGATTTTTTCGAATTTAGTTTTCGAGATTGCTTTTTAGACGGTTGTTCCTGGGTTAGTCGAGTAGTTCGTCTATGAAGTGCTATCTTCTTCACTGGGTGGGAGACGGATGAGCTCGTGGTGGGGAGTGGGGTGTGCATATTAAGGCCATCTATTCCAGCATACCTCATGTGGTTTCCTTGGTGTGATTCTTGATGGGTTACCCCAGGTTCAGGCTCAGGTGGGGAACGTGTGGCGTGAATTTTTTTCTTATTTAGCATATCTTCTTTAAAACCTTCTCCACATGTTTCTAATGTATCTATCAGGTTTTCGTCTCAGTTCGAAGTCTAGTTGAACTAATGAGCCTTCTTCATATAACCGGAGTATTAAACTAAGCCTTTAATATGCAACAAAGCTTAAAGTTCATCCAACAAACCCTGCCTACAACTGTGTTTTCAATCCATCCATGTAGATAAATTTAATAAATGTCAAGATCTCTCCGTTTGGTCTTCGCATGCGGGACCATATTGTGGAAGCTAATATCAAGTTAAAGGATATAGCTCCTGTGTCTTTTCTGGAGTCTCCTCCCTGGCTTCTTTCATAACCTAAACCAATATTTGATCTACGTAAACCTAATAAATTCAATAAAAGTCCTATAATTCAGCAAAGTTTTGCTGAAATTAAGGCTAACTATGCAGATTATAAATTTTTATATACTGGTGGGTCAAAGGATGGGGAGTAAGTTGCGTCTGCGGCTGCCTAAGAACAGCGAGTCTTCTCTCCGTCTTCCATCTTCTTCAATCTCCCCAGGGTGTTTTACTCTTGTCACCCCCATTGTATGAATTTAAGACCCTTAACTACGGCGTTAAAAGTCATTCAAATAAAAAGATTAATAAATCGATGGGGTAATGAACAATAAAAGCATTGATTTATCTATTTATTTATTTATTTGATTGGTGTTTACGGCAAACTTACTTCCGACGGAGGAATGAAAGAATAAAAACTTAACTCAGGTAAGCTATTTAACTGATGCCACATGAACCTGCATTTGCCAACTATTACACTGTCGTCACCGCTCTGGTTTCGCTCTCTATACTGTAGTCTTCTATATTCAAATATAGCTGCCTATAGTCTTCTGAACAATGGGCCCCACTTTCATTTGAACTGCTCAAAAATAAGGAAAGATATACATATATGTCAACACAACTTCTGAAATGAAAAGACAACCAGAACTAATGCTAGGTGTGTCTTTGTTTCAGGTACACAACAAGAAATAATGGTATCTTCAAAAAGATAAACGTTGATGGTCCTACACCATGGCCTGTGATGGGAAACGCCCACGAAGTGCTGATAAAGGTTCGTGTTTTGGTTGTCGACAACTTATCTTGTCTTAATATTGATGTCCAGCATACAGGTTAAACAAGAGTGCTGGAAGCAAATCAAGTGTGCTGGAAACACATGTCCTACTAAGTGTGCTAGAATGAAAGTGTGCTAGAAACACAAGTGTGTGGCAGTACACGAAAGTGTACATCATAAAGCAAAAGTCAAGAACACAACAGCAAAGACAGTGTGAAATGTCAGATGGACCCACGTGATCAGTGAAATCCGACCCCTTGTCAATTTACGTCTATAAGGGTTTTCACTTAACCGTTCATGTAAATGCTGAAGACGTATCAACTAACACGTCCCCGTGCATAAGCAGAAGAAAGGACAAGTCATATCTAGTGTTGTTAACACCATCACCATTTGATGTTGAGATGTGAAAGACAAAGACCCTGAACTATACATTTTGATTTCAGATAAAAGGGTTATTGCTTTATTTAGTTGAAATTGGCAATAAATCCCCAATCAAACAAAATGGAATCGAATTTTTTTGTCTTTTAGGATAAGAAAAGAATTATAATAAAAAGATACAATAAACCCGCGAGCCTCTTCCGTCAATCATATGTCACATTTGACTTCGCACTTCGTTAACAGTGTTGACGTCTTTTGATTCCAGGGATTCAATGAAACTTACGCCGATTGGTTCCAGAAGTATGGGCGAGTGTTTGGGTACGTTCATGTAAACATTAGCCATCCTACTTATATAATGTTACACTAAAAAATATCTGTTAAGTATAATATCAAGTGTGTGATCTGAATGTATGTTATTATAGCATAATACGGTGAATCTTTATGTTGGAACAGGAGAGTATTTGTGCTATGTTTAACAGAAATATCTGTCGTTATAACGGATGCATTCTAGCATATCTCAGACTTTAGAGTGATATCATTGTAATGTCTAGGGGCGGAACGTGGCTCAGAGGTAGCACGCGCGATTCCAACCACACGACACGAGGAAGTTTCGGATCAGTTGCGGACAATGGGTTGTAGATTCTCTGACTCCCAGCGTTCGTGAACCTTGGCGACAATCAGCTGTTGACGAAAAACATGCGATCGACTGTGTGAACTATCGTACCATGAGCTTAATACCAATATGGTGAGCATGTATGTTTCAGATATATGTCACAGGTGGAAAAGTTCGCCAGTAACTTGCCAAAAGCCTGTGGTTTAACCCTGCACTCATCGGTTTATTCCTCCTGTAAAGTTTACCGCAAATTGTAAACAAGTGAATAGTTTTTGAGATTACCGTTAAACAACAGTCAAAGTAAATGAAGTAAGTAAGAAATTCTTATTTCAAAAACATACCAGTGCCGGCACATTAAATACTAGGCTGCAATGTGACATTTTCTGTATTTTCATAGTATAAAGTCTATTTCACTTGACTGATGGCATCATAGCGATAATCCAGTGCGGTTGGCATCTCGAATTACCAGTGTGATGGGATTTAATCAACAACAGAATTCCGCATTTTCGTAATACAATAGGTTGCTTCCCTTTTCAAGGATTTAATTAATCATTGTGAAAGATTAAATTCCATCACAGCGGTACTTCCGAATGATGACGTCATTGGATAATTGCACTGATACCTTGCGTCAAGGGAAGTAACCTATGCATTACGAAAATACGGTATATAACCGAGAAGGAGTGACAACTTATCTTTATGTAGTTTATTTGTGGACGCCCCTCAATGGTTGATTCGATGCGTCTAATTAATTACCTTGCTGCTATCTCGCCTAGCACTCAGCACTGAGAGGTGAGAGAGTGTTATATAATGTGGCTGGGTGGGGTGTCATATCCAATGCCTTTGGCATGGTGCTTTAGTGGCGGCAACATTTTGACGGCGTTGACTCGCCCTGGCACAAAAGATATGTCAAACTGCTGCACCCCCACCCCTACTCGCCACCCCTACCACCATCCCTACCCACCACTCCTACCACAATCCCACCACCCCCACCTCTTCCCACCACCCCCATCCTCCACCCATACCACCATCCCGCCACTACCACTATCACTCAGAGCATCCCTCCAACCGGAATCCGCTAGAGGATTAATTAATGATAAATGGCGATATCATCATGGGCCAACATAAGTTTTAATCAACTTCCTAAGCAGGTGTAATCATGTGTTTAACACCAGTCTACTCCTAAATATCGAGAATTGTCACACAGTGTAATATTTACACCACATTTGATTTCTGCTTCAGCCATTTTGAAGGGTCCCATTCGCTACTGGTCGTTGGAGACGCCGAAATGTTAAGGGAGATAACTGTGAAGGAATTCAGCTCATTTACCAACAGAAGAGTAGGTATTCAGTGACAGTAGGATATTTCGGACCATTCTCTTCATACTGATATACTGTATGAGTCGACTGATTAATGAAACATACAGATTAAAGAAGAAAAAAAAACAAGAACATGCACAAAACAAATCAACTGGTAAATGGACGGAGATCATTCTTTTAATAACCTTTGAGCTTTATTGCGTTATTTGCATATTTCACCATGGCCTTGATTTGTCATAGCTTTCCATGCAATAACTTTCCAAATTGTCTGATAAAATTTTGATGCAAGTTCATTGTGCATAAGCTAAAATCAAGTTTATTTACGTGCTAATTAATTTCTTAATGGTAAAACGTTCAGTTGTTATAAAATCATTAAGTTATAAAAAGAATCATGTCTCTGACAAGTCACACTGATTGAGTGCGTGAAACGCCTGTTCACAATTGAAGCATGTCATTTGGTTTATTAAACATTTAATATTTTGTATGTTACGCTTTCACTATACTTGAGTATGCACGCATGATAAACTGTATATGGTTGGCTTAAGCAATGTTGCGTTACCTCTTGAACATGAAGAGCGCTGTTGGGCGTTGATACTCACCATCTTTGACTGTAACTGTTCTTCTTTGCCAGAACTTTGGGATCTTGGAGGTGGCGGAGCCGCCAGTGACGGAGTTCCTCACCCTAATGGAGAATGACGACTGGCGCCACAACCGTAACTCCCTCACGCCGACCTTCAGCGGCGGCAAACTGAAAAAGGTCAGTCAAGGTCACGTCATGCTAGCAGGACGTGTATGTGCTTGATAAGTTCACATATGTCTTGTTGCTTATTATTTCTGTCATCACGCGAGTCTTAAAAAAAGTGGTATTTGGTTTTCTTTTAATAATCTGCGTGCAATCATAACGTTGCCTAACATTTTAAGGTCACAGTTCACAGCATTTAACATGTTGCATGATTAACACTTAAATGTTGACATTTTACCATGTGAGATTTTTGATAAATATAAGTAGACGTGGGACACGTTTTCTTTATCCCACTGGGATATGATCGTAATATTTACACTATTTGACAGATGACAGACATGATCGTCGATGCCGGACAGACGTTTGTGAACACGCTGAAGAAGAAGGCGGACACCGGAGAGCCGGTCGACATGAAGCAGTAAGCATGATTGTCTGCTTGAAAACAATGCTGATTTATTAAGTGGTTTTGTTATGATAATCAATCGGGCATGCACAACGACGTGGTGGACGATTGTAATCACGACTAGTGTTGCAAATGATTTGATTTGAAAACCATGTTACCCAAGTCACAGAACTTGATAGCTTATTTCAAAGATATCGTCTCGATTATTCTCTTCACGTCAGAATCTGGCGACCATGGTTAGAGGTTCTGTCGAGAGACACCTGGTTTTGTCATACGAGTGAAAAATGACATAACCCATGTTTACCAATGAACATAGTGAACATTATGAGCAAAATACCGTGGCAAACGAGTACAAATTTCCATTAGTCGAACTGTAGGCGTATCTCCATTTCAGTTGACAAAACTTACACAGAGACAGATTGTTGACTATCGAGTCTATCATTTCTAACAAACTTCAGCCAAACCTGACGTCACAACTCACTGAAAACACTTACACTACTTATAGCCCGATTTCCATCAACGAATTTGGTCAAATCTGGCCATGTGTGCACCTTCGCTCCTTCCCTTTTTCACTATCACGGGGACCGAGGTGGTTAGCACGCCGGAATGGCGCAATGTTCCGGGAACCCCCTGCAATGTGGTCGCTGTGAGTTCAAGTCCAGCTCATGCTGGCTTCCTCTCCGACCGTACGTGGGAAGGTCTGCCAGCGTAAAAACACCTATCAAACAAATAAATAAATAAATATGTCATAAATTTTTAACAAAAACACCTCACGGTTTACCATGATACGGTCGTTTGCCCTGGTCACTCTGGATTATGTTAATTATCCATTTGCGTCAGATCGGTGAACTTTTTTAGCAGAGATCGTAGACGGGAGGCTATAAAACACTGAATTGTTTTGTAATGTTTCAGACATACTGGAGCCTACACCATGGACGTCATCGCTGCCACAGCGTTTGGCATTAAACTGGACACTCAGAACACACCAAACGATCCTTTTATCAATTACGCTAGGAAATTTTTCGACTTTTCCCTGCTCAACCTGACCTTTATGATCTTGTGTAAGTGTTAAACAGTGTGACCGTCCATTGATATGGCTATTCGTAAATAACTAATTAATTATATTTGCTCATTTTTCGTTCTCATGTTGTAAAGCTAATGTTAAAATATTTACAAAAGTTTTAAAGGTCCACTAAATACTTTAAGTTCTTCGACAAGAATGTCCATTTTTTTCTAACTTTCAACATACTTCTACCCGAGAGTTCATGCATGAAAGCCTTTGTATATTTTTCGTTTCCTCCCACATTATTGTCAATTTTCACGTAATACGAGCATAAATGATATAAATGGCGATGGTGGATTTTACCTTTGTGAAGTTAATCAAGTTACTTCTTTTTTTTCAGTTTTCTTTCCGTTTCTGAAACCTTTAATCAAGGTTTTCAAAATGCAAGTCTCGCCGAAAGATTCCATAGACTTCTTTAGTAATGTCTTGAAACAAGCCTTGGCAGAGCGAAGAAACAACCCGGGGGTATGTGCGAAAACTAAATTGTCGTATAGACTTGAAAGAAAAGGGCAAAACTAAACCAACATGCGTGGTAATGTATTGCACATGAAGTTTTAAAAGCATACATTTTCATTTGTTTCATGTTGCATTTCAAAATAGGCAAACTCACGCACACTGAGAAAATCGAAAGCTCTCCCATTTGATTAATTTTAACCAATCAGACGAGAGTTACTTCAATAACCCTTGAAGCTGTTTTTGCAGACGTCACCCGAAGCCAGTTTTCCCTTTTAGCTATGTGAGATGCGGGTACTATTGAAGCGACATTGCGTTGGTGCCTTCTTATAAATGGCGCATCCCATAATTTCTTAAGAATTCCTGTTGAAAACTCTATTCATAGAGTTATCACGCACGTTGAAACAAAATGGATGTGGCCGTTTATGTGTGTGTCCCTCTCTCTTCCTGAATAATAAATATACATATATAAATGATTGGTTGTCTTTTAAGTGTGTAAGGTCTGCTGCTGCCACTCAATACGTGAAGGTGTTTTATTTTAGGTAAGTTTATGATGTCTGCATGTATTTCACTTCTGTTATCTTTAGAAATATTCTGACTTCTTACAACTAATGATCAACGCAGAGAAAGAAGCCCAATCAATGTCGGGAAACACGAGAGGTTCCCTTAGTAACGGAACAGTCCATGAGTCTGAAGGGGACGATGGTTACTGGAAGGACAAAAGGAAAGGACAAGGTAGTCTTCGTGGATCTCATTTAGCATGGAGAATGTTACTTCAACCGCCATAATATTGTTCAACGCCGCCTTAGTCCACCGTAGCAAAACGGAGCGAGATGTTATGAGGGATTAGAAAAGTGGAGGTGTTTGCATGAGCTCAGGTGTGAGCATATACGTTTTCGTTAACCCTAGCTTGTGTGAGTTAGTTGTACGGCAATCTAACACAGACATTGTAGTTGTAATGCAAGCCAACACGGACAAGTAACCAGTACCATACTTTACAACTTGTCCCTTCCTCGGCGATCTTAAACAGATATTGTAGTAGTAAGGAAACAAAAACAGACAAGTAACCAGTACCACACTGTACAACTTGTCTCTTCCTCGGTGATCTTACACAGATATTGTAGTTGTAATGCAAGCCAACACAGACAAGTAACCAGTACCATACTTTACAACTTCTCTCTTCAGTCATCTGAAAACAAAACATTCATTAAAATCTATTTACAATATCTATTTACAATTTTATCTCACAAAAAAGCCGCTCAGAGTGTCCGGGAAAAACCACGGACCTGGTTTTGAAGAGTTAGTGACTTATATAATGACGGTCAGTGTTATGGGTGGAGAAAACTGGAGTGCCCGGTGTAAACTACCCGCCTTCGGCAAGTTACTGACCAGTTTTCCCTCGTGTGAAATAGATAAATTGCTCACCATATTTGTGAAAGACATGTCTTCAACGAATCTTAGGTTGCGTAAAGTAACACTAACGTTACTGACAAGTGTCTTAGCAAATTTTCCACGCCCTGCTCACCCCTAGACGTGGCCAGAAGGTATGATTGAATTTTTTAACCTGTTCCTGACTGTTACTGATCTTGTAGGCTTGACTGACTCTGAGATTCTGGCAGCCTCCATCCTGTTCTTCACGGCGGGTTACGACACCACGGCCTCGACACTGGCCCACCTGTTCTACCACCTGGCCATGAATCCTGACCACATGGACAAACTCATCGCCGAGATCGACGAGCACTACCCGAATGTAAGTCACCTGTCACTCACACACACACACACCTTTTCTAGCACCTGGCCATGAATCCTGACACATGAACAGACTTATCTCCAAGATCGACGAGTACTACCCGGATGTAAGCCACCCTCACTCACACACTCACTCACGAATTCTACATCCTGGCTGATCATTCATAACGGAGTGGACCGTGGTTTTGTGGTTGAAAGTCTATGTCTTTCAGTCTCTGGGACAAACTAGATGAAGGTTTAAACCAGCTCACTGATTCTCCCGTGGAAAAGATGGTTAGAAGGTTGTCAAAGGTCGGTGGCCTACTCCTAATATTGCGCAAAGTCACAATCAAGTAAATAAATAAATATAAAAAATAAACAAAATGCATTAATTCCGACAGCATGGGCACACTTATCACGTAGACTGACTGACGAGAGCTTACATTTCCGCTCACTCTAGTCTCAAATCTAAAACGTTTGGGGCTAGGCCTCTGTGGTGGTTAGCTGTCCATCGCGGCGCAATGAACCAGGAGGCTCTCAGCAATGTGATCGACGCGAGTTCAACACCAGTTGGCTTCCTCTCCGTCCGTACGTGGAAAGGTCTGCCACCAACATGCGGATGGTCGTGAGTTCCTCCCGGACTTAGCATGGTTTTCTCCCATCAGAATGCTGCCCGCTGTCCGATAAGTGAAATATTCTTAAGCATGATGTAAAAAGCCAATCAAATAAATAAATAATAGGCTATTATTTAAATGAATAGCACATCATTACCATATCAACGCACTGTGCTTAAGATATTATGCGAATGGTATTATTTATCACTTCTTTGACGCCTGACTAAAGATTCTTCCTAGATCCTTACTATCGTTAAATTGACCGTCATACTCAAACACTTTCCAAATATTATGCGAATATAAAAATGTTTACCGCTTGTTGGCTTCGGTGCACGGTTTTATAGTATTGGTCTTTCTCATTTTAGGGCAAAATGCCGGATTATGAAAGCATCAGCAAGCTATCTTACCTGGACAAGGTGATCCAAGAAGGACTGCGCATCAACCCTCCCATCGCAAGGTAAGCACGGTATACCTGAGGAAAACCCATATTCATATATTGCGTACTTTATTTTGGCTTCTAAAGTGTCTTGTATACGTCAAATTATGTGAATGGCAGTGTGGGTTTATTTCAGGCAATTCACAACCAGTTCTGTTCCTGGAGATGTTCAGTATGCTGTTTTGTTGATACACTGACACCTTTGTTTTGTGGTGTTGTAGAATGGACAGGATATGCAATCGTGACTGCACAGTTAGAGGTGTTCACATTCCAGCAGGAATGGGCGTGGCTTTACCATCTACATGATCCACCATGACCCGGCTACTGGCCCGACCCGGAAGTCTTTGATCCAGAAAGGTGCGAATGTACTTTTATTCCGGGTATAATCTTCACCCTTGTATTAAAAAGAAAAATGACTTCAAGACTTTCCCCTTTGCTCTCAGATACTGTCAGATAACTGGAACAACTAGCCGAATAGATAAAAAAAACATAGTGGTCTTTCGTGATAATTTTATGTACATTTTATTCATCAGATTCGTATGACCTGTCGTCATTTTAGGTCTCCTGACAGTACTTGCATGATTTTATTGGCCAAATAACAGATAATGTAATACTGTGCGTGATTTTCATTGGTCAGATTCTCCCCGGAAAACAAGGAGAAGCACCACCCACTTCAGTGGATCCCGTTCGGGTACGGTCCCAGGAACTGTATCGGAATGAGACTGGCTTTGTTTGAGATGAAGGTTATCACTGTTCAACTCTTACAGAAGTACAGATTTGTCCCCAACAGCAAAACTGTAAGTATAACAGCCTGAATATTTCCATTATATACTTGATCTTTTAAGTGCTTGTAGGGGAAATTTACTATTAAGGAAGTTGTCCATATTTTCTTAATACGGTAGTTTCAAGTTCGAACTCTTTTATCGATGAAGGTAGAAAAAGTCCAACTGTAATATGTGACCTGTCAAAAATATTAGGCAACTATTTTTGATCACATTTATTATAACATGAGAGTCTAAATAAGTGTCCGAAAAATTGAAGAAAACCTGATGGAGAAAATTGAGAAGCTGAACGCCTTTGAACATTCTAACTTCTAGAAGTTTCTAAAGAATTGTCATTTGTGCCTCTCGAAAAGGGTGTGCCTCTCGAATCACATCGGGAGTTTAAATAATTTATACCCTACACAGGTATAAGCGTGACGATCTCGGCTGACGTCATTTTTCTTTGACGTCACGGCTGTCTGCAATGGACATGACTATTCTCAGCGCGTGAATAACTTAGTTATAATATACATGAAATTCCGCCTATTGGGAAACCATCGCCCTTCGCTTTGTACATGACAAACCTTCACTCAATTTTGTTTTTTTTGTTTTTGTTTTTTTTTTGTTGGGTAGATTTTGAGTAATTGTGTTCGGTGGTGTATTTTAATTGTAGAAACCCTTGAAGTTTGGGAATAACCAATTACTGTCGAGCACTAAAAGTGGAGTGTGGGTGACGGCCGTACACAGGGAGTAAAGACAATGATGTATCCGTGTTGGACAATGTGAACGAAGAAAATGATGGCGACAACGACCTATATCTAATTCTATACACTGTTTCTACAGCTTTGAAAATATGACTGTTTCCATATCTCTTGACAAAGTTTGTATATACTAACGTAATGACATTCATTTGTACATTAAATCCTGAATAAGACATTTATATTTTTATATTCACTTTGTACCCTCGTGAGTAAATAAAACCATATTTTTTACTGATACCTACTTAAATATATACATGTATTACACAATTATTGTTGGATTTCCTTAAAATGTCTACTATACATTTTAAACACGCTGACAATCAGTAGAATTTCTCCCGGATCTGCCCAAGTTTCCTCCAACTGGCTGACGTCGTATATGTGAAATATTTTTGACTACGTCTTAAAACATCAAATAAATAAATAAATGAATAAAAAGTGGATAGGCCTATACATATTGTGGGATGTGTCGTCTTTATCTTGTAGACATTGAGTACATACTTTGTAGAATGCCTAGTACTAGCTGACTATAGACTATTAGTCATGTGACAGATATGTAACATTGTGTCTAAAATTTAAAAAAAAAATTCTTAAAACGTTATTATTATTATCATTATTATTACAGCTAGTGAACTTTTACACATACGTTATGGAATAGCAGTTCCATTCAGTTGGGTCCATTATCAGGATGCTTGGTTTTTAAACACCACTTTCAATACCATTTCGGTCACATAACGTTGTCCCCACGTAACATGCCTGCTGGCAGATCCCGTAATTATAGGCCTAGCACTGCCACACTGAAAAACCAGGCCCAGTACACACGAGATGAAAGGCACAGTATGCAGAATTTTAGCGGCAAGCCCGATATTTGTTTACAACTCGTGACAAACTATGAAAGGTCATTCCGAGTCGATAATAGCAAATCACAGCCAACTTCCAACTCAAGGCAATCACTGTCACCATAATTACCACGGAAGAGAGAGAATCCAGCCCCACCTCCCCACGCCTTTGTCGTCTTGCGTACGAGTAATTTTTGTATGCCACACAGATACGCCATGCTCGGGACTGTCGTGTTGTCGGGAAGTCATTTAACCTCTCCACATGGCAACCATTGCTTTGTTTTGTTTTGGGGTTGACCTACAGGAAATTAAGACGCAATACTGTCAGGACACGTACGATGGTATTTCCTTAGGGAAAGCCGAGAAGGAAATGTTAAGAACAAGGGTTCTACTGTTTTTTTCACCAGTGGTAGGTAAATTAGTCGGATTTTACGAAAAGCCACACTAGAGGGGCTGAAGGTTTAATATCAGTAGCTAATGTCCCATGAGAGTTAATGTGAACTGCAACGTCACCAGACACGGTCAGCATGTGAGCGATCCCCACGCTTTTCATTGAACGGATGATAGCTTACCTCAATACCATCAACAAACGGTCTTACACTCGGCGAGTTCGAGACAAAATTCGTGGCCTATATCGAACAACTCCCTGGCCTCGGCTTCAACTCGGGAAGGTATGACCTAAACTTGACCATGCCGGTGAAGGTAAAGCTGATCCTTGATCAAGTCAGGTGATTTGTAGTGTTTAATCAAGCGCAACAATAATGACATGTGCCTCGCCACTCCACAGCGTAAATTTGTAGAGGGGTCCTAAGGGGCCGAGAAGGGTTAGCACTCCAGCGCAACGCAATGACCCAGGTGAGGTCACTCTCAATCCGTGAGTGGGAAGGTTGGGCAGCAACCTGCGGATGGTCGAGTGTTTCCTCCTGCCATAATGCTGGCGGCCGTCGATTTAGTGAAATATTTAGTGAAGTACGACGTAAATCCAATGAATAAATAAATATATAAATAAATTACTGGACATTCATTATTATTTCACCCGTAATTATAGTAAAACTAAGTGCATCAAAGCCTACGACTGCCGCGTCACCACAGGCAAGTTTTGCTTTAGCTGCATAGACTCCTTCACTCGGGTGTAGGAAACGGCACTTATACCGCTCTGGACCTTCGACAGGTGACGGCAAACCGGTGGTCCACCCGATCGATCACGTCGTTATCGTACGTCGCACTCAAGAATATTTCACTTATACGACGGCGGCCAGCATTATAGTGTGAGGAAACCGGTTGGAGCCAAGGGGAAACACACGACTATTCGCAGCTTGCTGGCAAGCCTTCCCATGTATGAGCTGGTCCATGAATTCACAGCGACCGCATTAGTGGGAGGCTCCTGGGTCATTGCGCTGTGCTGGCGTGCTAACCCTTTTGGCCACGGAAGGCATCGTCCCGCTGGGTTAAACATTACACGCAATATTGCGTGTGCACTCCCCTGACCAGATTCTCCAGCCAAGGCGTGATGGAAGTCCGTAAGTATCGAAGTATTCTCCCCGGACAAGATGTGGGTTCGCCCACAATGGAGACGGCCAAGGGATTCAAATAATCATTGTAAAATCCAGACTCTTTAACGCATGCTGATTAAAATTCCAAATTTATTACCTTTAAGTGTGGGAACATCAGAACGGTCTAACATGTCCAATTTCAAACACATCAAATAACTTCAGTACATCTCTGACTAGTAAACCATACTAACGTACTGCTTACGTTAATCTAAGTTGTAAATTATCACATTACTGCATTTATTTGTTTCATGCAAAAGGTGTGGTCAACAGTATGTTGGAAAGACGACCCAAAAATTTCATCAAAGGGTATATGACACCAGAAAATCAATCTGTGAAAAACAGTTGCTAAATAGCAAACAGTTTTTTTTCTCCGCCTATGGTTGCGATCACTTTAGCATTCAAGAAATGGACATAATTTATCTTCAAAAGGATACGGTTTTCGATGTCGAATCCTTGATGGGGAACTGTTTTGGAAGTTGGAGCATGGTTCAGTTTTTCCTTGTGGGTTAAATGACAATGTTATGGAGGTTAATGACGTAACATCTAGTCAACAACACTATTCTGACATAATACAACTGTTCAAATGCAATTAAGAAAGTCAACGCATCTAAAGATAGCCGAGAGACACGCGAGAGACAGATAGATAAGCGATAGTGAACCCTTTCCGTCTCACGTAGGAACAAACATTTCGGACTGAGAATCTGGGGCAAAAATCAGCTGTAGACATGACCATGTTTTAAAGGGCTCACGACTATGTAATTCTGGATGCTAGTACGTCATGTAAACCAGTCAGGTTAAGCGTACAGAAGTCAGTTGGAAAATCCGTTCAGTTTATATCCTGATTAGGGGAAATGCGCTCGTTACTTTCTCATTTCATGTCTGTAAATCTGTAGGCCTTACAACACTAACCTCGTGTCTTTCCTTGTTTTATAAACACTCGGGCCTAAAATAAATGTAGCAAAAACTAAAGCAGTTTGGATATAGTGTAGAGCCTTTAAGAAGTACAAGGGCTTTGTAACGCTAAAATCGTTTCTGTTACACATCAAGAGAACTGGAGGTCGGCTTCCTTTGCTTTGTTCACTATGCTTTGTGTTCCAGTCTCAAATTGTCTCTTCATCAAGTCTTCTTACTACACGCTCTTTCATTGTTTCACTAAACCTGGTTTGCCTCATTCTGCTTAAACCTGTTAAGTTCAGTTTTTATATTTACCTAAACGAGGTCTCCTGCAGGAGATCTTCCCGAAGATTTATTCGATAGATTTCTTCGCTTTACGCTATTGTGAAGACATTATCATTTAAACAATGAACAACAACATTCTCCCATCTCTGACAGAATCTACTGACGTAGGAACAAAACTTGTCACATTCCTCCTACTCTCTCCATGGCCGACCATCCTAGCTTAGCCCTTATGCACTGTTGAGAGACAATCAATTTTCGATATACCAGTAGATTGAGTTTCGGTTCATTTGGTACCCAACAAGCCATTTCATACCCTGTAATCCTAAATAATCCCATGTAAATATTATGGTAAAGCCAACAAACTGAACGCTTCTAGCCACATTTCACGTCACCTAGCAAGGTCCATGTGATCATGCAAATATGAGTTGTTATATTACAAAAACCTCAAGCTGGTGCAAGACTTTTTGTTAGCTTCTTCGAGCTGGCCCTAAAGTACTTACACTATAGAGCTTCATATTTCCAATTTTACTCAACAAGACCCGATATTCTGCAGTAATACGTGAACAACGCAGCGTCATCATTTATCCCTGATGAAACGCTGTCCCTTCTGACATTTTCTTGCACCGACATTTCAACGTTCAGAAAACAGATACATACCACTTCCATAGATCAGACTCGTATGTCGAACCTGCAAAAAACGTGATGGTCTATCGTTATGCTTAAGCAAATTTTACCCCGTAAAACTCGGGCATATTGCACCCACAGTATTAACATGCTGTAACAAACTGGCCGTTTTTCTGGCTCTGTATAGTTCAAACCACTACTGAACTGTAAAAACTGTCATTTAATCTTGCCGTTTATTGTGACTGTTTCTTTACTAATGTGATCAGTCTTTTACTTCGAAGTAGAGTGTATTTCATTTATACAGCAGCATAGTGGTGGGGAGAAGCAGGGCGCCGAAATCTCCCGGCGCTTCGTCGTAACTTTTTTTTGGTACTGATTTCAGTGGTGTTTTACCCGGTATAAAGAATATTTCACTCATACGACCAGCATATATATATATATATATATATATATATATATATATATATATATATATATATATACCAATTCGCTACCAAAATTGCCTTTAGTCAGTGACGCGTAACAACGTAGGCTCTACACATTGATATGTTTGAAGTTCACATTATTGCATGGAGAATGAAGTTAAAACACTTTTCCTAATTTATAATGTTGAAGTGTTATTATGTTTTTTTGTTACAACAGATTACTTTTTGAGAGATTCACCGCGGAGAAAACGTTCACAGAAGGGAGAAAGCATTTGCATTATGGAGAAAACATTGCCTGGCGAAGAAAAGGGTTCCAGTGCCCTTTCATCGCGGTGAAATTCTTCGACCTGTGGAGAAACTAAAACCTTTATAGTGCAAGATGAAAATAAGTAGACCAATCTTAATCTACGCTGACATATTAGCTCTTATTGCAAAATCAACGCACTGTTCACACAGTGAAAATCAATTGCACACAAAATCCAGCCTATTACGTGAAAAATTAAATTTAGGCCTTGGTTGAAATTTCTTTTCCTTTTGTAAGTTTAAATCGAAATCTGTAAGTTCGTTGAAAAAAGAAACAGGAGATTTTTCTGTTAAGATGCGGTTCTAAGCTAATGCTAATGTCTGGTACAAAACTTGTGCCTCTTCCCTTTTTGTCTCCTCTACAAACGCTCACACCCGATTCTCTCCCACCCACCTTATCTGTTTCCCGACAAACTGTCGCTAATCTGACAACTAGGGCAGCTTTTGTCCCATGCGGGCATAGCCTATAAACATCAGTTGAGTCACGTCCATAAAATATGGCGTAACCACTAATGTGCATGTTTTCCATCCATTAGTTCTTGTCTGACTCGTATTCGCTGGTCTCGCGTACATGTACATAGTAATTTTCCAACAATGTTGAGTGGATGTTACCCGAAACAGCAACCAACTGCCACAGGCATGTTTAATATCTGCAAACCTTCTGGGCTAAAGGACAAAAACAAAAAGAGCGACAAAATAAAATAAACTGAAATATGGCAAGTCATAAATCACAACTGCATTCCTTATGTTCTCAATATCTCCTCATGATGTTTTTATTGACCTTACACATACTCTAACAACAGGTGATTATTTACATACGTATATGAAAAACTGTATGTTTGTGGGGGCGGGGGGGGGGGGGGGGGGGCAAGCAATAAAAATACATCCATGTGAATATATGTTTTCAGTGCTTCTTGACATTTTAATGTATTTCCATCTCCCAGAACCAATGAAATTTCAATAGAATAACACGAATTGATGCAGATCGAAGGTACATATATATTGTATGTTGTTCACTACGTCGTCAGTGAATATGCGAATTTAATTAGGCTATGTTCATCATGTCTCGGAACTACATGCTTTAAACAAAAATCAATGTGAGCAAAATCCACGATATAAAGTGATTTTGTCATTGGATTGCTACCATTTCTGTTAAAACCAACCCCCTATAAACCACAAGAATGTACACCAATGAACGCTCACATAAAGCGATGACGTCAGGCACTCGCAGCAACAACAACAATGGCGGGACGTTACATTCACGTCTGAAAACTTGAAAATGGATTTACCCGTACCTCTGTAGGACTGCAATGACACTGCATCCATATCTACACACCTGCCATGGCATTCTAATAGCATTTACGTCTACATACCTACTTTTTTAAACAAATAATATGGCGTTAGACTCGCCCCTGCACAACTAATATGGCATCATATTCTCATCTATCCTGCTCACATTTGATTGCGCTGATTTTTACACAAGGAACACAGCACTTGACTGATTTTTTAAACAACTAACATGTCATTAAATTGATGCATGTACAGCCGACAGGAAACTGAATGTACAATGAGAAAATATTTTTCAAGAACTTTCGATGACCTCATAAGCTTTCTTTCTGGGACTTTCCGGGATTATTCAGGCAAAGTACAAACCTTCATGTGGAAATTAATGCACACTCTTTAGAAATTAATATAATGATATTTCACATTGAAAAATCAAGTACCTGTATTGCACTTTCAAAGGCACACTCGAAAATAAACTCCTTTTCAATGACTTGTTGACTACATGTTTCTTTTCACGTGCATCCATCCTTTTAATTTTACATAAGAAATCACCTAAAAATTCGACCAAATAATAGAACATTTTCACACGTAAATAAATGTCATGAGATAATAATTCTAGTGCTAAAATATACATTTACCCAGTAGGAAAGCATCCTACCTTACAAACACCTCTGAAAGCACTTTTCTAAAATCAATAGAACTTCCAGGATCAGGAAAAATGAGCAACTTAAGTGATGGACGAAATTTTTTTGGTCATTTACGGTAGTTTCTTAGTTCTTTGTGCAGCACTGGTCCCGTGATTATTAACCCTGGTACATTAATGACTTTTCTGATACACGGATTGAACAAATATCTGTAGAACCCCCAATGACTGAAGGTATGTATGTATGATAGGCGTACGTATTTCACCTAACAGTTAGCACTTTTCACATGACTCATTTTGCTGGATTCTGATTGAGTCGTCCACCTTATAGGGGCAATTAAGACTTTTAGTGAAGTTATTGGTATCAAAAGTATCATTTTAAGGTCATTATTTGTTTCTGAAAGTGATCTTTCATATACCCAATTTTAGCTGAAATACAGTATTATATCCTCAGCCAGCTGAATCCTCTTTATATACCACTGTCAACAATGTAGCGTTATGCTTAGCTCTGTACAACTGTGTGGCTTTGAGTTCAGCTCTATACAACTGTGTGGAGTTGCCTTCAGCTAGTTCTTTCAACTTCGTGGAGCTATGTTCAGCTCTATACAACTGTGTGGAGTTACCTTCAGCTAGTTCCTTCAACTGCGTGGAGCTATGTTCAGCTCTGTACAACTGTGTGGCTTTGAATTCCGCTCTATACAACTGTGTGGAGTTACCTTCAGCTAGCTCCTTCAACTGTGTGGAGCTTTGTTCAGCTCTGTACAACTGTGTGGCTTTGAGTTCGGCTCTATACAACTGTGTGGCGTTGCCTTCAGCTATTCTGGTGTAATGGTGTAATTCAGCTGTGTGGTGTAATGTTCAGCTCTGCACCGCTGTGTGGTGTAATGTTCAGCTCTGCACCACTGCGTGCTATTATGTGGTGTCACTTCTGTACAACTATTTCACATGTTCAGCTCTATACTGTATGATGCTGCCTAAAGCTACACGTGTGGCCCCCTCGACTGTGTGGCACTATACAACTGAGTGGTGTTGCTTTCAACTAGCTCCCTCAACTGTGTGGCGATAAGTTCAGCTCTATACAACTATGTGGTGTTATGTTCAGATCAATATAACTGTGTGGTGTTATGTTCAGATCAATACAACTGTGTGGTTTCACGTTGAGGTCTGTACAACTGTGTGGTGATAAGTTCAGCTCTATACAACCATGTGGTGTTATGTTCAGATCTATACAACTGTGTGGTGTTATGTTCAGCTCTATACAACTGTGTGGTATTATGTTCAGCTCTATACAACTGTGTGGTGTTATTTTCAGCTCTATACAACTGTGTGGTCTTATGTTCAGCTCTATACAACTGTGTGGTGTTATGTTCAGATCAATACAACTGTGTGGTTTCACGTTGAGCTCTGTACAACTGTGTGGTGTCCTGTTCACCTCTATACAACTGTGTACTGCTACATATATGTTCAGCTCTGTACAACTGTGTGGTGTCATGTTCACCTCTGTACAACAGTAAGGCTGCACATCCATCTTCCAGGATTTATTATTGCCTCTGTACCACTGGAAATAACTATCAGCTCTGTACAACTGGCATGAAGTACTGGAGGGACACATCCTCATGTAGCATGAAAAAATGAAGCGTTGTATTGTGAACAATATCTGAAAAGAAAAACAGAGGAAAATAAAAGTGAGACTTCATGCACAAGAATGTTTCACTTCCACATGTATACAACAACTGTGAGGTTAATGGCTGGATGAAACACGAGAAACAGAGGCTTCTGGATTCGCCCACACGACCATATTGGCCATGGGCCTGATCTGTGCAATAAGCCTGTGTTTTAAGCATCTGAGCCATGTATAAAGCTTAATAGATCAACTGACAATGTCTCGTTAGCTTCGATAATCAATGTCCCATGCTTGACACATATTGGTTTACCGAAAATATTCTACACCAACTTTCAGGAAGGACTGAACACAATGGAAGCGGATGAATTTTTTAAAATTCCCCGTCCGTTAATGGGATTAAACCCAAGCTTTCTGACCTACCATAATCCCCCAACTGTTTTGCATATGACAGAGCAACTTTCAGTGTACTTTATGAACATTTTTCATTTGATTTTGGACACAAAACTATATTGGTTGAATTGGTCAATTTCAGGGCTTCACAAAAAGTATAATTTTATCCGTCTACAAAGAGTAATGTCTTCAGAATATGTCTGAATAAACACCTTGCAAAAATGTTATAAAGTTGAAGAATTACAGTAGCAATTGAAATCTTAACACTTTAACCATTAGGCCTACTACAGCCACTCCCCAAATTGCAAAGTTTGATTTATTTATTTCATAGCTGTTTAAGTTTTACTCAAGCTTTTCACTTATTTGCTTAAACCTGCCAGGGGTGAACCACTGACCTTTGGCACATATGATGTACAAATATGCACTGGGTACTTGTGCTAGATGTGCTCACGAGATAATTGATGAACAGAAATGCACAATTATGTCCTCTGCACACAATTTTTGTAAAGTCGTGCACACGACTTAATAAAGACCTCGGTCACACCACATACTTGTGCACTTCTATTGGTCAATTATCTTGTGCTCTCAAGATTTATTGTGACTTAATTAAAAGAAAAAAAAAATGACACTTTAAAAGTTGTGTTATATTTTTTTCTGTTTACAGTTTTGTGGTTCTCTAACCACATCATTTTTATGGCTCCGTAACTATCAGCACAAACCCGTCATGACAAAAACTGATTTTTGGCCAACCTGCTGACAAAAAGTCGCAGGCAATACAGCAAGAGGTACAGCAAGAGGTGAAAAGAAACAAATGGCAATCTACATGCACTTACTGCAGATGATCTTGTACGGGTTGACCTGTTGACCGGCCAGGAACTGAGCAAACTTCCTGATGTCCACACGTGCCTCCACAAACTGCTGGGGGTCTAACGCTGGACTGTCCGCCCGTGTATCCATACCATCATCATCTTTGTCTGGAAGAAATCAGATTAAATGATTGATTTTCTTACTTGATTGGTGTTTTACCCCATACCTAATTCCTCAATGAACAAGCAACTTATGCATCTTCTTCATTTAATTTTGGCGAAAAAACAACTGTTGGACTGGCCAATTTCAGGGCTTCACAAAAAATATAATTTCATCAGTCTACAGACACCATAATATGCCCAAGTAAATACCTTGTAAACTTGTGCAAAGGTTAAAAAATTACAGTACCAGTACTCAAGAACATTTCACGTTTACAAGTGAGATGGGGCTACGGTTGGAGGAAACCTGACACAGCCCAGGTAAAACCCACGACCATCCGCAGGCTGCTTGGAGACATTCCCTTGTACACCAGAGAGCAAGCCGAGAGGAAATGAATGAAAAAAAGAACGCATGACAAACTGGGCATGTATTTTTAGTTTAAATGTGCACTCCACTTGACATATATATATGTACATGTATTATACTGCTAAAATAACAGACCGCGCATGCCAGGAATAAGGGGGAAATACTTTGTGACTTTACAGGAAACCCTGCTGAGCCCGTGGGTAACTCAGGACCCATCCTCAGGTTGCTGGGGACCTTCCCACACATTAGTCAGCTAATTTATTCAGTTCTCTTGGACTTACTCCATGTGGCATTGGTCAGATCTCGGAAGTGTGTGGATACTGATGCCATGTCAGTCTCCACCATTAACCTCAACTCTCCGCTTCCATTGGCTGAGATCACCTGAAATGGATAGTTTTAAATATTCATGAGGTAGACATGTACACATCTGACATGATTTCACCATGCCCATATGTATAAGACACATGTATGTAGATATTGCGCAATGTCTACATGTACATACATGTGTGGCCTTGTAAAAGTTTTTTTTTGTCTCCGTTTTATTTGTGTTTGTACCTCATTGTACACATATGCTTTATTACATGTACTACTGTAACTCTGTACGGGGGAGACTTGTTACATGTTGAAGCTATCCCTTAGACACTGCGTGATAGAGGTTGGCGGGTCAAATTACACACACCCCTCATTTGATGGCGTACTGTTTTCCCTCGTCACTCATAATATTTGAGCCTTTGTCATTGTTTTATGGGAGATTGGTGTTCAAACAACAACCCGTAAAAATTAAGGGATTGATCCAAATCAGTTCAACCCTACCTGGCTACACATGAACGGTGTATATGTAAAGTCATACATGCATTAAATTTGAATGTAAAATTTAATGTCAATCCACTTGCTTAAAATTTCAGGTTACCTTCAAACCATTTTCATCAGGTTTCAACTCTACTAAAGGATTAAATGTGTAAAATATGTGTCCATAAGAAAAGCTAGAAATTCCCTCGCCTCCCCACCCCCCCATTTTGTGAAATGTTGTTTCTTTCAAGCTTTGCACGGTTTCTTCCACTGCTCTATAAACCAGATATCGGTCCTATCAGTTAAATACTGCTGGGCAAGAGCAATTGACATAAAATAATGCTTCAAAAGGAAATTTTCACCTGCAGTATTTGAGGACTGTCAACATACTCGAACAAAACCAGATGCAGTAGGATTCAAATCTACTGCATCATTGTTAAAGGGCTAGGGAAACTATTACCCCTTGGCCAGGAGGGACTTTCTTTCAAAGAAAACTAGATTCAATAAAAACGTTAAATCTTACCACAAAGTTACTCAGATTCTTCATCTTGTCAACGATGTTCCTGAGTAGCTTCCAGTGGGGCATACAGATGTTCACCTGAAGAAAACATGGTAAACAATGTACTAAGATTGCTGGAATTCCCGCACCGGTCCTCACAAATGTCATGCCAGGTGCGACCGGAATTACCCACATGTGCAATGTAGATGACCTCCAGAAAATTAGTCTGATAACAGAATTCTTCAAAAATATAAAACATAACTGCAACACACAGTTTTTCAAAAGGTAAGTCTGAGTGGCTTATTGGTTGTTGCAGGTATTAAAGTTGATTTCAGTGTGAAACTGAAAGTGTGAGTGCTGGTCATCAGGCAGTACTGGTTTCCTTATTTGACTGGTGTTCAATGTGGCATTCATGAAATTTCCACTCATATCAGGGCTCTCAGGTATATTGTTGGATGAAACAAGACTGCCATTATTAATAAAGTAGATCCCCAGTGCTGCGCCTTCCAAACTGCAGATAGATGGTCTGTTGTCCCCTGAACTGATTCTGATTAGTTACAATGTTGAAAACGGAAGAATTTGGTGATTAAACGTCAGAAACTCCACGACGATCAAGCCACCGTTGACCTTACGACGTCATAGCGGTACATTCACTGCAAGCATCTGAATCTTCGCTATGTGAACAACACGGAAAACAGGAGACAATCGCTATACTTTTACAGATTATTTCGAGGTTATAAGGCAGCCCTCCAGCTCAGATCACATCTCAGGCCACTGTATGTGCCTTACCTAGAAGCCCAAAATTCGAACCTAGACAAAATTTAAATTGGCATTTCTACGTGTTACCAATCGTTGTTTCCATTCAATACAATTCAAAACAAATCTATTTTTGTGTTTGATACTTTTTTTGAAACATAAAAGATTAGTCCCATTGTTATGTTCACCAGTGTTAGTGACAGACTGTCGTTGTCACTGCAACTCACAATCAGCTGGCCGGACAGCATGGATCCTCGTGTCGCAGCCGGTTTCGCTTGACTTGACTATAAAAATTTATGGTTTGTGGACTACAAAACCATGTCAAATTCTCTATACAAACTACCATAATTCCATTGATGTCCCATTCATGTCAGACAAAACAGATGGGAGCCCATTTGTATCATCTACTTGGACAATATGTGAGCGAAAATCGGTCATCGTATCACCCAGTCACTCTGCTGTACACACTTTTCCAGAATCTAATACAGCTCCAGTAGCCAATATTTCAAAATATTTATTGTAAAACTGTTTTACATATATGATTTCCAGGGTGCCAATTAAGAGGTGTACATGAAGGGGTAATTATAGTTTAAGTCATAGAATGGTTTCTGGAAAAGCATCCAGTCGGTAGGTCTAATGCATGGATTCTGCGACGCTTTGCAGGGCTTGTCAATACATAATCGCGGCAAGTGTTACTGACATGATATCACCCCACCAGGGCTCCCTGGTCGACAAGATAGGCAGAGGGTCCAAATTTTACGGGGTTTTTAAAATGGAACTAGTTGACGTAACATTTTTTTAAATGTAGTTTACAGGCTGACATAGCATAAATACTGTGTCTGGGGAACATTTAATGTGAAAACAAAGTTGTTTGGTATCTCCTTTAAGCATGTAGAAGCTTAAATGATAATAAAGATATACACAAAGTTTCAGAAAAAATCTTGAAATCACCACAACCCCCCCTCCCCCCACCCCTCACAATATCATTACTTCGCGCAGGCCTGTTAAAAATGGTAGTTAGGCCAATTCTGTGATGTTCTGTTATTGTGAGGAACACAATGTGCAAACAACAAAAAAGGCACGAATTTGTGCGCAGTTAAGGTTTTAACTAAATTTACTTTAATAGGACTTTTCTTCAGCTAAACTAAGCTGAGGACTTACATCAAACTTTGGTAATTCTGGCTCCTCAAACTCATCCCATAGTCTTTTGGGAATGACATTGACTGGAATGTCATGAACGACCAGTCTGTCATGGCCTGTCAGAGACGGCTGAAAAAACACAAAATAAGGACAATAATGACAGTGTAAGACTACATTCAAATCCCCTCGGGGTCACATGGATGTGTTATTTAACACCAGTCTGTCATGTTTGGTCAGAGACAATCAAAGTATAAATGCACATGTTCACCGTCAGGTTTAAAAAATAGTCAAATTTAGGACATGATTTACATGTACATTTTAAAGTTGTGTTTACTTGTGTTTTACTGTAATCTGATGTTGACAAGGTGCGATTTAAGAACAAATCAATTCATGGACCATATATGTACTACGCTGAATTATTATGAGTCCGGCAAAAAGAGATCGCACTTCTCTCATGGATAACACATTCTTTAATCCCCTCAACAGTTTATTCCATTCGCTTTCAATTAACGTTCAAATCAGCTAACTGGGGCAACAAATCCAAATCTCTTCTGTACTTGTGATAAGCAATATCTGGATCTTATTTTACAGCACTACCTATATCCCATCATTTGCTTGATTGCCAGAACAAATACAGTATTGTTTTAAATTCCTTTACATGACTGCTCCTGTCTGGGTATATCCAATTTTGTTATGCAAGAAAAGGGGAGATAACTTTGGTAAGCATCAGACTGAGCCTGAAACAGGTTCAACACCGTATTTACATGTACATTGGTTTTGTGTTACATGGGCTGTATAGAGTAAAAATCAATAAATTAGCATAACAAATATAATCTTTTTCTGTTTTTTTTTTTCACATGTCTGTTCCTGTATAGATAACACCCAATGTAACATCTAGTATCAAAAGGGGGAGATAACTTCGGTAAGCAACAGGCTGAGTCTGAAAACAGGTTCAACACTTTCAACATTTGAGTTGTAGTACATGTACAGTACTACTGCAAGAACTTGTATATTACAACACAATTCTGAGTGTTTCTGGCGCCAATACAAATCTGAAAAATATTCAGTCAAAGTGTAAACTGTTCCTTCCAAAACATGCATCCGATCAATTAATAAACCATGAAAGTTACAGAATAGCACATACCAGTGACACTTCCACAGACAGACAGGGTGTCTGTTTCTTGGTCAACTTCAGTTTGACCCACTTGGCACTTTGTGAAGACCTCAGAGCCTTTACCAGGTTCTCAGGAATCAAATCTAGGTAAATCTCATTAGCATCCTCCCGAGACAAACCTTCCATCGCATACTCGTCAAAAAAATGACTCTATAAAGAGAAATAATGATCAATGAAAAGGCCTGATTGGCTGTAGGTTTAATAGGGGAGTTCTGAGTTACAGCTTTCATGGCCAAATTTAAAAGAAGTTATATTACTCCACATTACCTTTCAAAAATATTGGACAACTATTATTGATCACGTTTATTGTAATGTGGGCATTATTTAGAGTAGATGAACATCATGAATGAGAAAAACTGAAAAGCTGTGCAAATCTGAAAATACCAGGTTCATGCAGGAAAGGGTTGTCATATGTCTCTCCAGAACAAGGCGAGACAGGTGATCAGTAAATTAATGTCAACAAAAGATGCTTTTTTTACAAGACACATGATACAGTAGGACTGTCTATATCTTTAGTGACAAAAGAGTTTCAGCTCAAAACTCTGCCAACCTGCGAATCTTCGTGGGCTTCCCCAGCCCGGTTTCTTACCATAAGAATGGTGGCCATCATCGTACATGCATAAGTGAAACACTCTTTACAGCATAAAAACACCAAATAAAATTTTAAAAAAATCGAGAATCCGCTATTGCAGTTAATGTGTTTTCTATTGCTACATGTAAATGTAATACTATTACCATGTTTACATGATGAATATACAATAGTCAGGTTGTTGCTGAAGTTCACAGCATTAGGTATAATTTGATTTATTGAGTTATTTGATCGATGTATTACACCATACTCAAGAATACTTCTCCACTGTATATCATTTAGAGCATTACTTCATAACACTATACGTGCACACTCACACGAAATTCAACTGAATTTATCTTCATTTAATATAACATATAATTTATATGAAAATGTCATCCTCGGAAATATGTCATGTAGTAGATTTACTTTATTTACTTATTTGATTGGTGTCTTACGCTGTACTCAAGAATATTTCACTTATACGACGGTGGCCAGCTTTATGGTGGGTGGAAACCGGGCAGAGCCTGGGGGAAACCCACAACCATCCGCAGGTTGCTGATAGACCTTCCCATGTACGGCCGGAGAGGAAGCCAGCATGAGCTGGACTTGAACTCACAGCGGCCGCATTGGTGAGACTCCTGGGTCATTACGCTGCGCTAGCGCGCTAACCAACTGAGCCAAGGAGGACCCATGATGTAGTAGATAGCTAGTACTATTACATACTGCAGTGATTTGTCAAGCACACCTCAGTCAGTACTGCATAAAGCCATCACTTAATTATTTAACCTATGTACAGTGCACTTCAGCCGACAAAGTGGAAGATGGACTAAAATATGCAACCTCTTTAGAGAGAGCTGTCTGCAATCAAATCCATTTAAATCACTCTGTTAGTCAAGCTTTATTTCATTTTCATTTTCAGTGAAAACAAAGGAGCCATACTGTACACGTTTTAGCCCTGGATGACTTTGATTGATTTTTTTATATTTGGACAGCCCTCACATAGTCATGGATGGGTCTCACCCCTAGAGGAAGCTTCCCACAGTTTCGGAAAACAAAGATTACAATAAAGTTAGTAATCAACTGCTTTTAGTCACTTCTTCAGCCTGTCAAGTCAATCCTTCACAATACTTAGGGTCCTAGGACACCAGACAGAAAAATTCTTGAGCTGTCCATCATTCCAAGGATAAATATCCATCCAGATTTCGTTAAGTTAGGGTAACTGACTTTCAAAACTTTACAAAGTAAGTTTCAAGTTCCATCGGGGTGAATGGGACACATCCATGATCATGCAAGCTCCCTTGAAATGTATATATATATATTTAAAAAAAAACTAGTCATCGAGGGTTAACATGCTTAAGGTTAAACACATGTACAATCTATGCAGAGTACCTGTGTGAGCTCACACCAGATCTGCACCTCCCCACTAACAGCCTTCTCAGACAGGATAAAGTACAGCTTGTCTCTGGTCAGCCTCAGAACACAGTTCTTAGCCAGTTTGGACACAGTGCTAGTCACTCCTGAAATCACAAATTTAAATACATGAACTACCTGAATATACACTTTACATCTGATTGTTTGACAGTGAGATATGCTCATTGTCAAAAGAACTTTTTCACACAATTGAAATCATTTTACCACATGAAAACAGCACCCGATTCTTTACTGCAGTTCGTTCTACAAAGTACAACTGTGCTTGACCCATCACCCTGTTTAAGGTGTATAACCTACACCTACATGTACACAACAGGTCTAATGTGTAGCAATTAGCCCGAGACCTCAGTCTAAGAGTGACTTATACGTTATGACCTCTGTGGACTCGACTCGGGTAAAATGCTTACAAAGGGCTACCCACTTGTTCATTTCCAATGCATGCATTTTAGATTCATCCTGAATACACACGGCAATTCTGAAAGCTGAAATATTTCCTCACAATTTGCCACAATCCCTTTTTCCCTTCACATCAGCATTCTCCTGTAATTCTTACCCAGAGTGGAAAATAAGGTCATATGTGGACACGGCATGTGATCGTAAGTCACAACAGTAAATTATCTTGGATTTACTGGTCGTAATGTCTACAGACTGTGGAAAAAAATTGGCAGAGGAGCAGAAAATGTCTTGGTGAACATAATTTATTGGAATTTCATGCATGTATTGGTTCTTTTTGCACGGATTGTTGTAGCTGTTCTGAAAGACTGCTCGGCTGTGATCTACGCCTAATCCCATGTTAAAAGATCATGTTGTTGTTGTAGCGTGTCGTCCGAACTCGAACTTCAGCAAGCTCCTGTCAACGCGCTTGAGATTTTTAATTCATCAAAGAAACAAAAAACACGGAACTGTCTTCCATGTACTCACTTGAGAAATGCTGTATACAGCCAATATCGACTAATTTTCCTCGGAACCTCATCGCCCAAGCTTTCTGTCACTCGGCGCACGAAATTTGGCGCCCCATGTGACATCACAAAAACAGTATCATCTTCTGTCGAATTTGTACCAAACGCTGTCGCCAGGACCTGCGCTTGACAACAAAAGGAGAATCAGAGTGATGATAATATACTCAGAAAGTAGCCCACAATTACGTTTTTTTTTCTGACAATTCTTAACTGTACATTCCAAAGGCTGAAATTCACACACTTTTTAAATTCATTATCTCTTCACTGATAAAATAATTTGTGAATTATGTATATAAGAATATCTTGTAACTTACTGCTAAACGTGCTAGCGTGGTAAAAAGGAGAGACGGGAGAGAGAGGGTGAGGGGCGAGGAATGAATTGAGGAATTAACTGTGTAAAGATATTTTTCCGACCCTTCTTCCAATAAAATCTGTAATTGTCTCATTTTGGCAGGGTAAAAATGATTAATGGACGCCAAGCATGCTGAGCATTGTATGTAGGCCTGTTATATTTTGTTTGTCTTTATAACTGTTTTTTCACCGATCTTGTAGGCCATTTTTCGTTTCGTCTGTTCCCTTTTATATACTTAATTGTCTTTTTAAATACTTTTTATTCTCGTTTCTGTATTATATCATTTGCCTTACTTTTCTGGAAGTATGCTTTATCTTGTGGCTTGGTATGCGTGTTTCGTGACTTAGCACTGGATCTGCACTATGTTACATGTGTGCCATGGCCATATGAACGTTGCCATGCGAGATCTTGTATACAGCGAGATCTCAGCCGAGATTTCAGAGTGGAAAATACCCATCCCCCAGCATCCTTTTTTAAGGCCATTTGTTCCGAACCTATCCCACCATCCTCTCCTCTCTAGTTATATACCGCAACTTTTGGCCTCTACGGTCTTTTCAAAAAGTGGTCTTTTCGTCCACAACACCATGCGTGTCTGCAGTTTTTGTTAAAAGTTTTCATTTTTTTCTTTCCCACCCACCTTCATCTTTCACGGTCATATATATTACATAGGCCCTATAATTTGGTAATGTATTGGTAATTTCAGTCTGAGCCTGCATCATAAATAAACTTATGTTTTTCTATATTAATTGGGTATCACTCATCACAGAGTGATATAGCTGGACATATTTTGTCCACTTGCTCGCTATAATATTTTATATTTCCTCACCGATTTTATATCCTGTTGGACTCGTCACTTATGTATAGGCCCTCTCGCCACTAAATGTGGTTTAGTGTTTTACCCTCAAAACCAACAAAAACTGATTTCGTAGTGTATTTTGCGTTTGGGCTGTTTTGATTTTTTTATTTTGCATTCGAGTTGGCTCTGTACATGTTATGTCACTTATGGAATTTACATTGATTTAGACCGATATGATATTATAGGACCTACACAGATCATAGGCTACTGTAAGAAAAATATAACTGTAATGAAAAATTCATAACCGGCATACCAAAAAACTTAAGGTGCCTGGGTGGAGTGTCATGCATGTCTGGTGTCTTAGGTATGATATACTTCAGTGGCAACAGCACTTTGGGGATATATATTCGAACTACCACAAAGAAGAGTGAGTGCTTAGGGTTTAGCGTCGCATACTCAACTTTTCAGTCAAATGGCGACGACCCACAAGAGACACAAGATGTGTACACAGGCCTAATATGACTGAAAAATTGGTAAATACGATGTTAGACCTCAAGCATTCATTCATGTATTTGTTTTACGCATAATCTAGGCCATGTGGAAGGATGTTACAAAAATGATTTATTTATTTATTTATTTATTTATTCATTTCATTTGTATTTTGAGGTGAACTCATGAATATTTCACTTATACGACGTTGGCCAGCATTAAGGTGGGAAGAAACCGGACAGAGCCCGGGGGAAACTCATGACCATCAGCATGTTGCTGCCAGACCTTCACATGTACGGCTGGAGAGGAAACCAGCATGAACTGGACTTAACTGCATTGGTGAGAGGCGTTTGGGTCACTACGAATCGCTGGCGTGCTAAACACCTCGGCCACGGAGTCCCCATACAAAAAATGAATACGTGTGTGTAGGCCTTCTGTGTTGAGGGTTGTGAATAATGAATAAAGTACGTTATGAACTTTTTTTAAGCTGAGTGAAGATTTCTTGTTTACTAAGAAATCGTTTGTTTCTATGGATATTAACATTGTTTTATACGTTCGTCTTACATCAACTGCACAGAGCTGACGATTAACGTTATATTCTGCAACACACAATGATTGTCCAACTTTAGTACATGTGTGTTCGGACAAAATACAAAGATTCCTCTTTATATGAATGGATGTGTTGACCATGCAATAAAGGGTGATTTGATGTCCTATGATTGATTGAACGGCGCACACAATTCTTGACTTACATCTATACCTCAGTGAACACTGTCAAGCATGGATAGAGGAAACCGGATCACAAGGAGTAATCAAGCTATATACACTTGTGTCAGGTGTAGCCCACTTAAACCGGAGAAGTGAAACTTTCTAGAGAAAGCTCGCCATCGATATTATCATGTAGGGACCACTCAGGGTCCACATGTTCAAACTTGACACTGGATTTAACTTTAAATAGGAAGTTTCTTAGGGGCCTGATGAAGTGTGCTGATTCATTTTATTTTAATCTGGGATGATGAATTATATTTATTTATTTATTTATTTGAATATACGCTTAGAATATTTCACTTAGACCTTCCCACGTACGGCCGGTGAGGAAGACATCATAGGTTGGACTTGAGCTCACAGCGACCGCACTGGTGAGACGCTCCTGGGTCATTAGGCTACACTAGCGCTCCAACCAAGTCAGCAGATGAATGGTACGGTGAAAATAGCGAAAGAAACACAGACCTTGATACATACACGAGGATACTAATGGCGAGGCTCAAACTAAACAAGTCTATACCTATGTCGTACCTGTAGGCTTCACAGATCAAAATGTAACATGCTGTCGGCAAAATTACCGCCATTGTATGTGAAATATTCTTCAGTACTCAGCTAAATGATAATCAAATAAGCCTTGGAAATGTGCCGTCAGCTACTTTTGTGGAATGTGGAAATGGAATAAAATTGAGCACATAAGCGTTGGGTTATCAGCCTATTAAGGTAAGAGATTGTCTATGGCATAGGCCATCAGACACTTGTCATAGACATAGACAAAGAGCACTGATTATTTTATCATTACGACGAGGAAATATGACACAGGAAGTGTTTGAAGAAGTTACTTTAAATGCACACAGAAACTAAGCAATATGTATGGAACTGATTCATTAATATTTTAGGCCTTTTATTTCAGGATCTCACAATATATTGAACATTGTCGCTGTTCAAAGCAGGCTTGTCTAGAAAACAACTTTCTGACTGGGAGCCATAAACGGAACCAACTACACAATCAGTGTATCATCTCAAAAGCCCAAGCAATCAATCCATCAGTTATCTAGAAGTCTAAGAACAACAGTTAATTAAAAAGAAATAAAGCAATCAGTCAATCAGCTATCTTAATAAAGCGGTCTAGGAATAACAATTAATAAAACCCAACAGCCAACAAAAGGTCTCAAATCGGACAATGACAAATCGGTCTTTCAAATGAAAATAATTCAGTTTGATAACACCGAGATTCAGTTAACATCAACGATAAACATCAGCGATTATACAAATAAACATACACATGAAATATTATTGGCTACAAGAAGCAAGCAGACTTCAGACATCGCCGCCATGCAACTCCAAATCAAATCAAATTAAGCACAATTGAGAAACAAATTTTTTGCAATCATCTGTTCAGAAAAGTACACTATGTACAGAGCAATGGTGAAAAAATTTTGATAAAAACATTTATAAATACTTCATTCTCCGATACAGCGATTTCTTAAGGTCTATACAGACACGGTATAATACTAAAAAAAATACTGCAATACAACGTTATGGTGGAGAAAAACTCGCAGAACCCCGTGGAAACCGACACGTATAAAGTTAGTATTTACATAAAAATAGTTAATTGGAACACATTTGAAGTCTTACCTATATATCTACTTACAATAAGGACAGTCATTACCGCATTACCATATCAGGAATGGCACATTTGCTAAACAAATGTAAACAGCCGTTCAAGTTGATAGACGTGTCCAATTCGGCATACACGCAGCACTCCCATCTACATATAGGAAATAGGAAACGTTTACCACTAACAATCAAGTTAATATACTTGTCAAATTTAATACTTATATCATTAAAGTTTAATTTGTAGCTAAGCCTGTTGTGTTTTTAGCATCCAGTTTTCTTTGAGTATGAATATCATGTTACTTATAATAATCCAATATTATCTATTCTATTTCTTTCTGTCCGTGATATTTAAAAAAAAACTGGCTTAGTTTCGTATCAGTAAGCCAAAGATCAAACTCCAAGTGATGGTATAGACACAACTTTTTCCGACTATGTGTCCAACTGTTCGCGAGCGAACAGTACATACATTTTCAAAAGCACAATGGTGTGTTTCAAAAATGATTATTGGTAGATAGTTGATGGTCTGTTTTGGAAAGTTAATATTGAATAAGACGATGGAATAACTGGGATTAATATAACTTTCGCCTTATATCATTTATGGTTTCTTTATGGTCTATGGTCTAATAGCACTTTTAAGGTTTCGCCACAAAATGACGTGTTCCTCCGTCAGTACACAGATGATGACGTCGTCTCTGCCTTCCTACAAACATTTCATGCCGGTGTACTCAATTCCAAGAGATTCGAGATTCGGAAACCCCGGGCTGATGATAAACAGAATTTTCCGATTTTCCTTCATTTTTTTCACAATATTTTCGTGAATTGGTTTCCCTGGAATGAAATCTCTGTCATGAACACGCAGCCGGACTGGATTGTCCACCAACTCAAGTTTTGGGCGTAATTGCTGGATGATCCATTCGTCAGGAGTATAGGTCACAAAGGCGTCGTAGAAATATTCGCCACCAACAAACATATTCTCAGGAGGCGTCAGTTTAATACACAGTTAATATCTGAGTTTAAGTCTGTAACGATATACCAGGGCAAAGAGCAATATCGTAAGAAGTAACCCCAGAAAGCGAATAACTGATATTATCAAGTAAGCATGGCTGACGCACCTAACCTCAAAGTCAGCTAACTGGTCATCAAATGAAAAAAGGAGCACGCGCGTTCGACTAGACAATAAGCAAATATATCTTTCAGCTTTATCCAATCTGTCCTTCCTTATGAGGACCCATCGAATGAATAAAACGGTTTCATATGTGCATTGCACAGGATTATTTCCAAAATGTAGTCTGAAGGATTTATTATGATCGCCTCTATTCATCATATTGTCCAACATACGGATTTCCTCAGGTGTGACGTGTGTAAAGGCGTTAAAAGAAAGATCAAGACTTTCAAGATGGCTGATTTCTGTAATTACTCGAGGAAGGCATATTCATATCGGCAAGATCCAAGGCAGGTTGTCTGATCCCTTAAACCAAATTACACTTGTTCCGATCCAGCTTGCACATCTTCTTAAGCTTAGCAATTCTAGACCTGGTGGTAATGTAAACTACTAATGTGGTAATGGATGGCGAAGGGGAAATATCCAAGCTGTCTGCATCGATACCATGGCTGAAGTCCAAATATTTCAAGGCTTTTGCAGATCTTAGTGAATTCTGAAAGGATAAAGGGCATCTCTTCAGGTTGTGATGCGACAAGTTGAGGCTCTCCGAGCAGAGAATCAACTCTTCAGGTTCTGGGAAGTCAACTATAGATGAAATATAGTTTTTGGATAAATCCTAAGATTTTACATATGTGCCATCTGCGGGGATAAATCAGAAAATTTCACCATATCGATGTCCTGTTGAGAAATGGGGTTAATATATATCATTGAAAAATTTATCTCTGACATGTTTCTATTCTGCAAACTGCTCAGAAATTGGAAGGCGAGGTCCAGCCCAAGGGCTGTGTTATAACTAAGATCGAGGATTTCTTGTGAAGTCAGCGGCTCAAAAGCGCCATTTTGAATCCAAGTGATGTTACAGAGAAGTAATCCCAGCTCTCTCACGGGTGAGTTGCGAAGAGACGCAAATTCCTTAGACTGAATTAGACTGAAATTCCTTAGACTGGTGCAAAAATTTAAACCGTTTAGATTCCCAGGGGAGGCAATCGTGTCAAACTTCGTCAACGATTGAAAACCCTGACCAAACTGAAAGTGGCGTGGCAGATCAAAGAACAATACAGTCAGGTTTTGAAGTTTGCCAGAAGCAACATCTAACTGATTCCAATCCCATGATTCACTTTGTAATTAAGTATTTCTAGCAATTTCAGACTGACCAGGGGTTCGAACAGCTGTGGTTTAAAGACGCTAGGGGAAAAGGCGCTAAAGGGTTAATGATGACAATGTCGTTGTTAGACAAATCCACAAATTTCAGATTAAAAACCTTGGCAAAAGAACAGTTTTCTATTATCGTTATAATGTTCAAACTTAGATCAATCCAAATAAGATTAGCGTGAAACTGTAGTTGGTACAGAGAAGAAATTACATGATTTTCAGTTCAGAGTCTGGCCGCGATAGTCACATTGCCCTACTCGCTGTGCTGGTTGAAATGTCAACACCGAAATGGTACCTAAGATGAATATGAGCACCCAGACTACGTCACGGCATAGCGAATTCTCCATGACGTCATACACCAACGTTTCGGATGGGCCAGATGTGTTCAATTCAAAATCCATATATATTATATGATTTATTAGATTTTGATTTGTGTTTTACGCCTTACTCAAGAATATTTCACTTATACGACGGCGGCCAGCATTATGGTGGGAAGAAACCGGGCAGAGCCCTGGGTAAACAAAGGCCCATTCGCAGGTTGCATAAAAGACCTTCCTACTTACAGCCGGAGAGGAAGCCAGCATGAGCTGGACTTGAACTCACAGCGACCACATTGGTGAAAACTCCTGAGCCATTAAGCTACATATTATATGTGCTACTTAAGATTTATCTTTCTCAGGAATAAACGCAGTTTCCTTATATATTATAAGCGCCGTCTATGGACTCTTTCGAACCAGAGCAAAGTGTCAAGTGAGTTTCAACTTGGGCGAAAACAGTTCTCACCTCGCCAGGGAGAAACCGTTTCCATCTGGGTTTAAAAAGTAAAACCTTGTTAATGTTGATAGCAGTCTTTAATGTTTGCGTAGAGGACCATGTTATATATGTGTTAGTCAAACTATATAAAAAAATGCATGTTTGTGGAGCTGCGATCCAAATTCATTATAACAGGCGTTCTGAAGAAAAGATGACAGATGGGACGTTTTATGTATGAGGTGTCATATCGCATTGTATTTCAGTGATGCTGCATAATATACCTAAGACTTTTATAAAATCGGTAGTACCTCCCATGGCGTTCAGTATACGATAATATTCGTCGGTTCGGATTTTTTGTGCAATTTGTAGGACTCTGCTAAATTCGAATCAATCTGACGGTTACGACATCAAGAACTCGATACGACTTACAGCGCCATGTGATTTCGGTTTGACGCAGGTAATCATTGTGAGCTCGTGTTTGGCAATTTCCGTCTCCAATTCGCTAAACACAACCATCTTGGGGATTAAGCGAAAATAAACATCTTGTCATTTAGAATCGCCCTTAGTTGTGAGTCGAAACAAGTTTTTGAATTTTACATCTTTTCTCTATTGAGAACATAAGGAGAGAGGGAGATGAAGGCAGGCTAAGTATAGGTATACATTCATTTACCCCACCCACCACCCCGCCCTCTGACAGTCACATACATCATCCCGTTGTGACCTAGTTCCTCACGTAAGCTCTTCACCTTGATTTTTCATTCCTAATAATTCATACATTCATAATTTAATTTTCTGGTCAGTTTCCGGTAGAACATTACGAAGCTTTCGCCTTTAGTCGTAAATTCCCGAACAGTTCCGAACTCAAAGAGATATCTCAGTTTGGGGGAAATGGTGGAATTAAAGGACTTTTTTTTAAAAAAGTAAGGCGACATACATCAGCAAGTAGGAGGCCCTTGCCATACCTTTTGTTATTATAATACATTCTGATACATTCCAAACGAGAGTAAATTTGGCATAAAATGTATTCAAACAACCAAGGAAATAAGCTGAAAAAAGTAAATTCTACTAAAATCAGTTCGAGTCCTATTGGAGAATTCATTTACCATTCGGTCAAAATTCTTCCGTTTTTGTGCATACCACAAAATAAACCGCCCAACGCAATGACATTGTTCCAAATGATTCTTCATTCATATACCGTTAAACCTCAAGCATTCACTCGCTCACTCATTCATATACACACGTACTAACCAATTTGGCGCATTTTACTTCTACTCACTTAAAAACAAGGAAAGCATTATTTTAGCAGAGTAAACGTACGTGGGAAGGTATGTCAGCAACCCTCTGATGGTTGAGGGCTTCCCCTGGGCTCTGCCCGGTTTCTTCCCACCATAATGCTGGCCATCGTATAGGCGAAGTATTCTTGAGTACGGCGTAAAACATCAATCAGATCAATAAACAAACAAATCAGAGAAGTAAGTGTATAACTTGGACTTTAAGACATACATGTAATTTTCAGCCACCTTTCCCACTGAGGCATACATAACTTGCTTTTCCTTTCTTTGAATTTATTTATTGATGTAATGACTTAAGTTAGTAATGTGAAATCCACATGAAACATCAAAACACAAGCAAGAAGATTATTTGACACTTTATTTGACATTATCGCAGCACATCAATCAGTAACAGACAATATATACCTTTATCTGAAGGTCGTTAGATAACAATTTGTAACTTATAAACGCGACAATAATAACACGTAAAAAAAAAACATCCGCTCCATATATACTTGTAGCACTGAATCACTTGTTATTTTGGTCTATTCATTACTTACATCAACATTTCCTTCCCTCGCAACAACAAAAAGAAATGATTGAAGCACTTCGTAAAGGAACAGTGCTCAAATGGCATCCAAAGCATTGTGTAGCAGATATTTAAAAAATAACGTGGACCAGTTTAGTGTTACACGTACAAGGTTGCTGTTTATCAACTGTCTGCCAGTGACAAATCCCACATTGTAGCTTTTCATTATCACAGTTTGGCTTCCTTCAAACGTGAATAGTTCTAGTTTCATTCTTGGCTAATTATTAGTCCAATGATTTTGCTTACCAAATCATATTTTCATGAAAGGTTGTGAAAAATGTCATTTGAGTTAATGGGACGTCAGAAAAGTACGTTCACAAATGACGGTTACCGGTAGGTCAAAAACAGCAAAGAACATGGATGTTGAAAGACTTGAGCATTGTAATTATATTCAGGACATCGTTTTACAAAGGAGGTGCCCTATGCCTGCATGGTGCCTGTTACAGCCTGTAACAACCATTTTTGTAATTAAACTTGCGAAATGTAACACGTTTTTCTATAACATTTACATCAATTACCATTGTACATCTCGCACCTAATAAAAATACATTGTATATGAAATATATATTTGAACTTTTTATCAAAATGTCAAAGTTTACAAGTCAACGTTTTGATTACCCAGTTAAATCATTGTATTTTCTACTGAATTGTTGCCTTCAAAATTCACATCAAATACCAATGATTTCTAAGTTTCCAAGCTTAATTAAAGAAATAAATAAATTACATTTCAGAACTTTATTTACATACACTGTGGCTGTTACAGTGCTAATAAAGCATAATGACCTAGGAGCCTCTCACCAATGCAGTCGCTTTGAGTTCATGTCCAACTCAAGCTGGCTTCCTATCCGGCCGTACATGGGACCAGTAAACTACTTGGTTTCGTCCCGGCATAATGCTGACGGCCAACGTATAGGCGAAATATTCTTGAGTGCAGCATAAAGCATAAATCAAATAAATAAAAAGGTTACCAAAGCAATTGCGCTTGACAAAGCGTTGTGATTGCTCGGTTAAAAAGGGCTAGGATTAGGAGAAGGAGACCACGTCTAACTTTCTCAGTGATTTTGAAATCTTTCAAAGAGTTTTAAAAATACTTTTAACAACATATTCACTTCGATGAGCAGAGTGAACAGACAGAATTTAGCATGAATATTCTTGTGCTTTGTGTGCCGATATTGAAAATATCTTATTGCTGTTTACAAACATTTTATAATATTTAAGAAAAGAAAAAAAAAGTCACAATAGCAGCAATACAAAGAGATTCCACTCAGAATTTTTAAATTCCTCCACAACACCGAACAAGAGTCCACAGTGGCAGGCCGGTTACTCAGAAGGTGTAGGTCGATATCGGTGTCCGCAACTAATGTTGTCAACTTGTCCTCTATTGGTGTCCCCAACTAGTTCTCTGACTTTAGCAAGTCCACTAGTTCACCTGATGACTAAGGATGGGTTCGTCATCTTTGTTGTTACTTAGAGTTGTAAAAGAGCCAGTTACCGGTTTTCCCTGTTGACAACAAAAGCATACTAAAGTAGACGTATGAAGCACATACAAATGTGATACAGTCATCGACACCCAAAGAGGCTGATACGTGTATAATGGATCTGTGTACGTGAGGAAAGCAACATTATATAAATAATGCTTACTGATTTAATTATTGTCAACCCATACTTCGCTTACACGGTGGCGATTCATTTTACTGGCAGAAGAAAACGGAAAACGGGGAACAAACCGTACGTAAGTAACAGACGAGTTTCCGCTGTGCGACGTGCTGACCATATATATATATATATATTTATTGTATCTATCTGATTGCTGCGTAACGTCATACTCAAGTTGTTTTCACCTATATGTATCTTTATGGGTAGAAGAGACCAGAGTACCCGGAGTGCGACCCCTTTTCACGTGATTTCAACCTACATGAATTGAAGCCGCCACGGGAAGAGCGGGAGTTGTATTCGAACATAAGACCTCATTGGTCAAGGATCTGCCACAGTGAGCCAGCGCTATAACAGTTTGAGTCAGAGACGAGACCATGCATAGATGACAAATGATGATCAACGAACGTAAGACTGGAAACGGCCCCAGTGACACTGGGGATGTGTTTGGGGTGGGATGGGATTGGAGGGGGGTGCTGATTCCCTGTCCAAACCGGGGATTGAACGCCAAACTCGAGTATCAGCGGTTGTGAGCTTTCTTACTTAAGACTGTCTCACAGAAATACATATAGAGAGAACCATAAAGCCGAGGTATAGGTAACCAGAGGAAAGCGGGTAAAAAACAGTTTGCTATTCAAGTGTGACTAAATGCGCGAGTAGCTGATATCGATTGGGTGTGTAGATGGTAATAAAAGCTGATGTAACAGTAAAGTGTCATAAGGTGTATTTTCAGGGCTAGAATAGTCATGTTGGTCCCGGAAAACCGCCTAATTATGGACAGAGCCATTTTGTTTAAGTACTTCTGTAAGTCAATGAACTGTAACATCTTTCCTACGCTGTCATAATGCATGACTCGGTTATCCCCACGTGAGTTGTCCACGACCGATATGTTATCTAAGCAATATTAAAGTCAAAATGGAATGGACATCCAACTTAAAATACAACGTCGTTGAACCATGAGTCGACCAGCGTAGTCGACCGCAAACCTATTTCTAGAAGTTTGTCACACTATCATGAAGGAGCGTCTTGTTAGCACTGACGGAAGTCAAGCCAAATTAGCTGAAAAGATTTTTTATAACTTTCCTATCCCAGTGGAAAATCCGGAAACCTCATATGGCATATCTGTTTCGAGTATTAAAGGATTTTTGTACAGGCTGTGCGATTCACTTGTTTGTGAGGTGAAAAAAAAACCCGGAAATAATGGCTGAATTCCCTTCTTCATGAAAATAATATTGCTGTCACACCGTGTAACTCCCTCGGGATTGGCTTAAACATAATGTGTCTTTACCACAGGCGGTACCAGTCTTGACGCGAATTGAGTAATTATTTTACTGCATGTGACAGTTAGAACATCTTTTAATTTTTATTCAGTCGAGGATCACATTTAGTTTATAGCTACGCTCTCTGACTTGCACATCTTGTGCTTTTGTTTCTTGTGAGAAGTCAGTAATTAATACTGAAATATTTTCAGTGTACATTAGATACCTTCACAACCTAATCAATGATTGTGTGGAAATGAAAGATCCCTTCTGTGAGGTGCAACAAGCATATATGGGCGACAAAGAAGAGAGAAATACGGACTGTAAAACATACAATGAGTCAAATTTAACCATACCAATTTCTTCAAATTGTTTACTCTGAAACATGCACCGAGATAAGCACAGTCTTACCAATTTCCCCGTATTGTTCCCGTCGAACGCCAAAACTTTCAAAGCAAATTCAGAGTCGGCTTGCAACTTTGCGGCCACCGACGATACTGGCAGATCTTTATACGCTGGGAAAATGCAATCAGATATGTATTCATTTGATTAGTGTTTCAAATACGAGAAAGCCAAGAAATCGTGGTTATGGGTAAATCACACAACCATGTCTCTTGCTAAATACATGGGATTTCATTGGTCAAGTGTTAGCCGTCTCCACGGAAGATCTCACTAGAAGACTCGGTTAACAATGAGATAAATTACAATCAGTGATTGAAGTTAGGTTGGGAAGGTACCGTTTCATTGTGTGACAGGTTGTGGCTTGTATGCATAGGGGTAGATAGAGGTGTATCAAGTGCTGATCGAATAAAAGATCCAAATAAATTAAAACAAGATACGAATTCAGATAACTCTAAAGCAGTACCAGTGAAACCTGGAGGCGGAGGTGAACACAAGTTCACGTTTAAGGGCGATCAGTTGCCCGTGTGATCAAACTTTCCCAACCGTGTATAATCACATATCTTCACGTTTATATACCTGTTAATCCAAGTTATCAATAGATCATTCGCATGTATTATCTTACCCTCTCCCGGATTAGTGGTTTTAGGTGGGATTTTGAACAGTCCGAAGGTTTCTTTGAACTTTGTGATTAGGATTTCCAAGACTCTGTGGCGTTTTGCATCCGCCATGTCTTCTTTGCGGATTGATGTGATGCTCTCGTTGAGGATGGACAAAAACATTGTCAGAAGGATAAAGACCATAAAGAACACGAAGAAGGCAAAGTAGATTTGAGCCAAGACGGGTTCAGTGCGCCTCATCTCGTCAAACGGGGTCTTGCCGATCATGCTTGATATAAGTGTCGCGATAGTGGTAAAAAAGGTGCTGTATGCAGTAAGTGAGCGACCAAATAGCTGATAGCCCAACAAGGCAAAGCCCAGAAACATAATCGAGAACATCACAGAAAACGACATCAGATCACTAGAAGCTCGTTTTATGACGGACGTTATGCTGCTGATACGCTGGTTATAGCCCAGAATCTTTATCATCCGAATGGTGCAAAAGAAACATATGAGACCTGTTATGCACACTAGTAGCTCATCCCAAAACGTTATGTGCTGGAAGTTTACGAACTTCCCATGGTCCTTGTTAAACTTTTCCACGGCTGCGTCTACCATAAGTAGCCTGCCTACGTACATGGCAATACTGACGTAGCATGTGAGTACGGTAGCCATGTCCACGACATTCC
This sequence comes from Liolophura sinensis, assembly GCF_032854445.1. Classification (NCBI taxonomy): domain Eukaryota; kingdom Metazoa; phylum Mollusca; class Polyplacophora; order Chitonida; family Chitonidae; genus Liolophura; species Liolophura sinensis. The sequence continues at coordinate 11,196,425 of NC_088304.1, read as the reverse complement.
AGAAAGATTTGAAGAACTGTTTCTTCTGTTTGCGGATTGACCTCAGGAGTTTTAAACTTGCACCCAAAAGATATAAGAGAAAGATTATCTCGTTAAACAAGATGTAGACCCCTAGAGCCCCGACGTGATTGTAAGCTCTGAACGGCTGAACCAGTGCTGACGTCAGTGCTCCCCCGGTTTCTGGGAACTCAGCAAGCATGGTCACGTAGCAGAACAAATTAACGCTGGGGTTGTACAGAGTGAATTCCAAAGAAATAGCTCGGGTTTGTCGATCCAGCCACAGATGGTCGATTTGTTCTTTTAACATTGTGCTGGAAACCTGATAGTTGACACTCATCTCACTGATATATCCCCCGCCATTGTACACGTTTAAAGCTCCCCAGACTGGTATGCCCCAGATATCCAAAGAGGACGTAAATTTCCAAGAATCGCTCGTGAAGGTGTCAATAGATTCCCGTTCCGGACATGGCATGCTTTTCCATCCGACGCAGTAACTATTAGTGTCCTCATGGAAAAAGTCATATGTCTTCATGCATGGCATATGTCCCATGTATGGGATTTTACAAGGCTTTACTGTAAACGAAAAGCACAAGTAGATTTTTCTCAACAGACATGATTGGATGAAGATTATTATTAGCATGCAATAAGAGAAATGGAAATAAGGCCTTACAATGTGCCCTTATTGAACAATACGTACAAACTTTGGAACATGCAGGAATTTCCAGTACAATTTTTATAAGTGTTATTTCGCCGTAAGAAACAAATGTGGAAAGTAAATAATATTAATAATAACAATAGCAAAAGTAGATATAATTGATATGAAAAATTTGTAAAGGCATTTCGTTTGAAGCACACTTCAAATTAAAGTGCACACTCGTCTACAATTTTTTAAAATCAAATATTCTGCTTAAGGGCATAGTGCTAGGGAGAAGGCAATTTGTTACTGTTTATGCATTTACATAACCAATTGGAATAAAACCCTAACTGAGGTAAAATGACAGGCCGGGTTTCACTGGTAAGGTGTGGCCAGTAGCCAACCATCAGGCTGTCGTCGCTGCATGCTATTGTTTTATTTTCCATGGATCTAAAATTACGTACTGATTGTACTTCGTATGAAAGTCAAACAAACTTACTGTCTAAGGATCGCACTTGGCGTAGTCGTGGTGGACCCACTCGATAGTTCTGAAGATCCCGGAGGTAGTGTCTATCCCTCCAGTGCCGTCTCGTACCCTCGTAATGATTCTCCTCAAACAACGCTGGGAACGCAGTTTTGTTCAGCCATTCAAAATAATGTCTGCTCGATTTAACCTGGGATACAAAACGTGCGCTTTTTTTATTTATTTGATTGGTGTCTTACGCGGTACCCAAGAATATTTCACTTATGTGGCGGCGGCCAGCATTGTGTTGGGAGGATACCGGACAGAGCCCGGGGAAAACCCTTGACCATCCTCAGGTTGCTGGCAAACCTTCCCAACGTGAGTTTTTGCAAAGCTGGTTATTACACTGTGCAACATTGTAGTTTTTACCAAAAAATGGATTATGCAAAAATGTGACACAATACAAATCGTATTTCTTTGTCTAGGTGACTTGAAAGAAAAGAAAACTCTCAATACGTTTAAATATTTTAAGACTTTCATGTTAAGAACTACAAAGTTCCATCAAGCATCGTGGGGTCAAAGTTTCATCTACCCTGTACATCACCAGTTTCATTAGATAAATAAAGTATAGACTTATAGAGCCAAGACCTCCGGGCTCGTCTACATGATTACTTCGCGTTTTTCAGCCAAACAAGACGGTACCAAAGTAGCTGTACTTTTAAGGTGTTTTGTTAAGAGCTACTTGCTTACAAAAATTTTTAAAATTACAGATACCGCCAGCACAAACCTAAAAAATTCCATTTTTATTGTCTTTTAAAATCACAACTGTAAAGGTGACCGGCACATTTTAATTCGGAAAAAGTTGCCATCTGATTCCATGTGTCAAATATATACTTTTTAGTTTTTTTTATTTTATTTATTTGAATGATGTATCACGCTGCACTCCAGTATATTTCACTTATACGACGGCGGCTAGCACTAAAGGGGGAAGAAACCGGAGGAAACCCACGACCATCCGCAGGTTGTTTCCCACGTTTGGCCTGATAGGAAGCCAACATGAGTTAGACTTGAATTCACAGCGACCGAATGGTGAGAAGCTCTTGGGCAATCGCTGGCACGCTAACCACCTTGGCCACGGAGGCCCTATACTTTTTATTGGCTGCTCCGGTTACACCGCTTGCCACAGCGGCGGACGGAATGGAGTAAAAGACAGAAAAACCTACAGCTTTTTCGCCAGGTTTATGAAAAGAGGAATTTTTACTGATGCCGACCGGACGAATGGAGGCTTTTTCTCTCAGGTCTCCTAAGCTCATAAACCCGAACGCCGTCATATTGTTGAAATATTGAAATCAATATAAAGATTACCGATGACATTTAAATATTAATAAAATTTAAGCCGTGTTAAAATGACATGGATCGAAATGGCCTTACGTAATGGTGAAAGACCAAAATACTTACATTTTCAAGTCCAAGACGTTTATCCATCTGCATTTTGACCATCATCTTGTAGATATTTTCCCTTAAAGCGTGACTGCGCATGTCTCTGTTAGCGTAGCCGATCGTGAAAATAACGAAAAGAAATATTGTGTACAAGGTGACTTCCTTGACGATTCCAAACGCTGTTCTCTCTTCCCGGCGTGCATTCTGAGATATCTTGACAGCTTCCTCTTCCAGCGGGCCCCGTGAGTGTTTAGTGGAACCTGAAAAGACGACATCGATTAAGAGAAGAAATCAATATTGACAACGCTTGACAGCAAATTCAAATTTCAGCTTCGCAGTCCGTGGACAATGTTTCAAATATAAATACATGAAGTTTTCGAGAAAACTTTACCGATATTTCACATGTGGATATATGGCAGGAATAGTCGTTTCTGAACTGTCAAAATAAGTTCAAAGGAGTCGGAAAACCATTATTTGATTCTTCATTTAATAGCTGAAGTAATCATGAGCTAAGACCGAGACCTGGTCCCTTTACATTGTTACAGTGTGTATATTTAAATGTGATGAGAATACAGAATTGGTATTGCAATTAATATCATATCTTTACGCATAGCCATGGTGCTATGTGACGTGTACTGTTTTATTATTGGCTGGGATGGTCTATCAGCTAGCTGCCGATGGTCGTGGGTTTCCCCTGGGTTCTGCCCGGTTTGCTCTCACAATAATGTTGGCCGCCATCGCATAAGTGAAATATTACTGAGTACAGCGTAAAACACTAATCATATTAAATAAATAAAATAAATATTATTAGGTATTTACCATAGTATAAAACCCTAACTGAAATAAATTGACAAAAGCCGTATTTCACCCCTTACCCGGCTATCACACGGTAATCGCTTGTCTAGTTTAAGTCCCTGTATTGTAGTCTTTAATATTGTAAATAATGACTTTGTCTCTGAAATGTAATTTAAAATGTATAAAAGGGCTGACGGGTGCATCCAATTCTTTCAACTGTTGTAGAGGAAATCCGGTGCTGATATAATGCATGTATTGTCCAAGATTCCTGTGCTGGAATACGGTTTCCAAGAATATCTGAAATGTGCTCTTACAGATTCAAATCCGGACTTATGGACTCCATGAAGTATGCGATGTAGAATGGAGGTTGTCATCCGGGCAACATTGAAGCTATACGCACTATATGTGACCTTTGCTGGTTCCATTTTACTCTGAATGTAGAATCAAAGTGACTTCTGTACTCTAAATATACTCCTGATTTGTACTTATGAACTATGAATGTTTATTAAGAAGACATGATGTCTTCTTGGGAACATATTCTTATCATTGTGTCATATCATCATTAAATTCTAAACTTTGATGACATTTTCGATATTTTTCTATCCCATATGCTGCCTTTACAGGTCACAGATGCATCGGCGAGGTCAGTTTGTTAGTATTCTCAGAACACGAATTATTGTATTTGTAATTCGAGAACTTCATTGAGCTTCAGTGTATGTATTTGTTATTTTCGAGTTCTACGGGGAAGAATGGAACAATGGTGATTGCTGTTTGCACGAACTTGAAATATAAACACTTCATATCCATTTCGGTCTCGAGGCATGCGTATGGCATTGGTTGATTTATTTATTGGATTGTTATGTAACCACACACTCAGAAATGCTTCACTGATAAATGCACTTCACGTAAGGGCGAATTAAACCGGAGTGTTAGAAGAAATCACCAATCTTTGGCATATTGCTGAACCTTTTCACAAAAGACGTACAGGTATGCACGCCATATTGGAGTAAGTGAAGTGTTTTTCAAAAGCCTTTAGACCGCAAAAAAGGGGCCACAGGACCACCCTCAACCGTTTACTGACACCTGTGGCCTATTTCACAAAGCCATTTCTGACTTAGGTCAAAATCTGAAATACTATCTTAAAGATTCTTCTTCGTCTTTGGAAATGGACCTCATCAATCTTATCTTAAAACAAATATATCTAAATTTCAACTTCCTGTCCCCAAAACTAAGATTCGGTCCCAAAAATCGGCCCCAAAAATCGGTCCCAAAAGCAGCAAAAGTAGAGGAATTTACAAATTTCCTGTCAAAGAGCGGTTTTCAATCTGCACCTTGTTTGTGACAGCGAATGAAAAGTTGGACAAGCACCTTGAACTGCTGAAGTACGACCCGCTCTGATTGTGGATGTGAACTTGGTGACTAATGACGTAGCAGGTTAAGATCTCTTACCTGTTTCATTATCTTCATTACAACCTTCTTTAACGTTGCTTTTCTCCAGCTCGTCTTTGTCTAACTCTGCACCGTTGTCGTCTTTAGGTTTCCGGAAAAGCACCGACAAGATCACCGTTAGCAAAAGTACCTGTGACAACAATGCAAGAATTAGTGGAGTGTTTTTTGCTTGTGCTGTATACAAATGGTGTATGTTTGCCTAAAAAGTTTCTGGGCGACAGTGTACTGTTCTGGAGATAAATAGTTCTCTTTCGAGTATAATTTACAGCGAATTGCATGAGTCATTACACAACCAAGGCACTTTTTTGTTTTTAAGTGCTGTGCCATTAGGCACGAATCAGATGTACACAACCATGATGTAAGGTAACGGCAAAATGGGTGTACTTAATTCGATGCGTAAACGCCCAGTAATATTAGTTTTTGTGAATTATTTACAATATATTTCCATGTCGTAAAATACAGTAAAATATATAAAAGACACGTGCTATAGGCTAGTGTCATAGAGAAGTATAACGTATCGGCTACTCGCTTTGTAGCTGAAGAAGGTCTACGAAAAATTTACCTTGATAGGGTCTAGTACAATGAGCGACTCAAAGAACGATAGTATGAAGGCTGTCAGCCACTCATCAGACTTGGTGCTGCCCCACTCTTGGCTGTAGAGGAACAAGAAGAAGGCGGGGACAGCCACGGACAGAAAGAGTAAACCCCATGCCAAGTAAACGCACGAGTGTGGTAGCATCTTCTCCTTCGGACTGTACGTGCGCTGGATAATCATCACTTCTGCCAATTTTGTGCGTTGTTGAAACCGCGAGGGACAGCACTTTGCGAAGAGACGGTCTAGAGGAGATGCTTTAGACATACTGTGAGGCTTGGACTTCTTGAACATCAGAACTATGCCAAGATTGACAGGGGTAACGATGAGAATGCTGATGAAAGAAACGTAAATCTGCTGTAGTGAAAATCTAAATGAACCCACGGAAACAATGGCGGGACGGACAACATTGTCTTCGGCTTTATAAAACATGGCGCTGGCGATCATCGTAAGAAAGAGCAGGGATAGACAACAGGAGAGTCGCTGGAGGCGTGTGAAGTGGCTCTGGTTGGGACGCATGACCACGGAAAGCCAAAGGTGACTGTCGGTGATATTTGTACGAATGTTGTCGTTGAACAAATTCCCGAAGGTTACTAGATCGTCCTTTCCACACACCGGTAGCGTACGCTCAATTTTCCCGTCATCTTCGTCCACAGCCAACCACCGTTCACAAGGAAAGATGTACCTGGACAAAAGATACTATCGTTACTTTCAAGCTTTTGTTATTGTTTCGAAATATCTCTGTCGGTATAAAAGTTTTATGTTGAACTCAATAAAATAACGTCTAAACGTTTTTCGTAACTGGCCAATCGATTAACACTTAACCACTCACACATGTTCATACCTACAATATTATCTGACAATTAGTAAACTCACCAACACAATAAATCATTATTTCGGCAGTATCGTATCACAATTTTGGGGAAAATATGCCCTGACTAAGAAGCATGCAACTAAGAAATGAAATCATGAATACGTTTCAGGACACGTTACACAAAAATGGTGATTTTGTTTTAATCTAGAAAGCGTATATCTTAATCGGACATCTTACCGTTTGTCCTTTTGAATGTCTTCCACCACGATCTTGTGCAGGAACCAAGATGCCTTGTCTCCTTCCCCGGTATCATCGTGCCACACCCTGATATACATGAGGTCCCCAAGGGGGTAGGGGACAGTCATCAGGTAGTTCATAACGCTTTGCCGAGGATGTTCCTATAACACATTGTGATAATCATTGCGGTACCCTTCCCGCTCATTGGTGACTCGGGCCCTACACCCACTGGCCGTTGTTATTTACTGTTATATATAGGTACATCTATGAATGAACATTAAATTAAACAAATCGCGAGTACGACGTTAAATCCCAAGCATACATACATACCAACATACATACCTACATACATACCTACCTACATATACACACACTTACATACATACATACATACATACATACATACATACATACATACATACATACATACATACATACATACATACATACATACATACATACATGCATACATACATGCATACATACATACATACATACATACATACATACATACATGCATACATACATACATACATACATACATACATACATACATACATACATACATACATACATACATACATACATACATACATGCATGCATGCATACCTACCTACCTACCTACATGCATGCATTCATCCATACACTTAATACATTTAATTTCAGTAAAACAACTATCACGCACAAAAGGCTATACATATATTAGCTGTAAATGTGACGTCATAATGTCTTGTACTAGGACATACTGCATGTATGCCGTCTTAATACGTATTAATAAATGTCTTACTTTGTGACAGGTCATACTACAGGTAAGAAGTCGTGATATAAATTAATCGTGACCCGAAGGGTTTAGAACGAGAGCACGGCACAACGACCCAGGAATCTCCCACCAAGTCCATCTCATGTTGGCTTCCTCTCCGGTCATACGTGATAAGGTCTGCAGTAACCTGCTGAAAGTAATGGGTTTCTCCCCGTGCTCTGCCCGGTTTCCTCCCACCATAATCCTGGTCGCAGTCGTGTAAGTGAAATATATTTGAGTACGGCGTAAAACACCAATCAGATAAAAACGTACATTATTAAATGCCATGTCTTACTTTGTGACAGAACACACTACACCATGCATTAACAAATGACATGTCTTACTTTGTGACAGAACACTCTACACCACACATTTACAAATGACATGTCTTACTTTGTAACAGGACACATTACACCACACATTAACAAATGTCATGTCTTACTTTGTGACAGAACACTCTACACCACACATTATGAAGTGACAGAACACACTACACCACGCATTAACAAATTTCATGTCTTACTTTGTGACAGAACACTCTACACCACACATTATGAAGTCGCAAAACACACTACACCACACACTAACAAATGACATGTCTTACTTTGTGGCAGAACACTCTACACCACACATTATGAAGTCGCAGAACGCACTACACCACACACTAACAAATGACATGTCTTACTTTGTGACAGAACACACTACACCACACACTAACAAATGACATGTCTTACTTTGTGACAGAACACTCTACACCACACATTATGAAGTGACAGAACACACTACACCACGCATTAACAAATTTCATGTCTTACTTTGTGACAGAACACTCTACACCACACATTATGAAGTCGCAAAACACACTACACCACACACTAACAAATGACATGTTTGGGGCAGGACACACTACATATATGCGACCTTAATATACATTAAGACATATCAAGTAGTATAGATTTTGAAGGTATTTTATATCTACTTATCCTATACTTGGCAGATCAGATATTTCAAACCTTAATCTTGGACAAGTTTAGTTGCTGTAATTGTGATGTTGCAGAGTTATTCTAGTCAATTACGTAATCATGTGTTACAATGTAATTCAGATAAATTAACAAATTTTCGCGGTTACAGTGTAGTCAATGTTGTCTGTAATATTACAATACTTACATCCCGGATTCCGTCATAAAAGGCCCGGATGCTGGAGTCCTCGTCTTCTCCCGATATGACAAATCCAACACGTGACTTTGTTCCGGACCCCGGCCTCATGCCCGTGGTCACCGTGATGATATAGACGTACTGGTCCCGGGGGTCATTGTCAACCAACGGTGTGATGCCCCACTGTAAAGTAATGGGGATCCAGGGGTTACAGTAGGAGTGGTAACAACAGGCAGAATGTCTCAATTCATTATGTGTAACTATGGATCAATTACACAAAGTTTTGACTTAGATAGACATTTAAAGTTTGATTTAAACGGTTATTTTTGGACCTCGGAAGCATCAAGTTCGTGTACCAACACAGCGCTATGAACTGGCATTCCATGTCGATAATCGCAAGAATCATTTGCAAAAAAACTACAAACAGAACTTTCGAGGGGAATACGAAAAAAGTAATAAAGTAAAGTATAAATGGCACATACCTGCTTATTGAACGGTGTGTGAGCGGGGAAATCTACACATCCCCTACCCCCCCCTTTCCAGCCCAAAAGTGGTGCTAGAACACGCACCTATTTGTGTCCCAAAGGTTAGAAGGCAAGTGCTCTAACCATTGCTTTTCCATGTGCTCCCAATAGGTAAATAGTATAGTAAACGGCTACCTGGTTTCCTCCCACAATAATGCTGACCGCTATCGAATAAGTGAAATATTCTTGAATGTGGCCTAAAACATCAAATAAATAAATATAAAGTATAATGAATAGGACAACGTATGCACGTTGGCGTGTGTTTTACCTTCACAAAGTCCCCACAGTCTTTATGTCTCGCCCAGACGGCTAGCAGAGCGTAGACAACCAGAAGAGATATGATCGTACCGAACACAGCGCCGTTGTTTAACAAGTCGATTTTTGTGAACACGGTAGAGAAGTCGATTTTATTCACGGGAACGACAAAGGACGTTGCCAGAGTAAAGCGTTCGGTGAAGGGTTTCTCACAGACGCATACCGACGATGTCTCAGACGAGTCTTTGCTCACCTGCGAGGCAAATGCAATGGGACGAGTTTTAAATTATGAAAAATATTGCTGCACAAATTATACACTGAAAAATAAAATAATAGACATATAAATTTCAAATAGCAAATTTAACGTACAATTATCTAAGTGGGCTGTCGACCGTTTATTGTCATGACGGCCACGAGAACAGAGGTAGAAAAAGTATTTCCAATACGCAGAAGCACATGATCCCGTAAAAGCCATTTCTGAAATCATACGCATGACCAAATGGTGCCAACAGACAATTTCCTGTAAAATTCAAAGATGTTGATAAAGCCTTAAGGGTAAAGTGAACACTTAGATAAAGATTTATTTATTTATTTGATTGGTGTTTTACGCCATACTCAAGAATATTTCACTTATACGACGGCGGCCAGCATTATAGTGGGTGGAAACCGGGTAGAGCCCGGGGGAAACCCACGACCATCGGCAGGTTGCTGGAAAACCTTCCCACGTACGGCCGGAGAGGAAGCCAGCATGAGCTGGGCTTGAACTCACAGCGACCGCATTGGTGAGAGACTCCTGGTCCATTACATTGCGCTAGCGCGCTAACCAACTGAGCCACGGAGGCCCCTACTTAAATAAAGATGAAAGACCATTAAACACCGTCCAGGAATATAGTTTGATTTATTTTTTCAGAATTTTTCTTTTTATTCTTTAAACATATTTTCCCGGATAATATTTAATGGTCTTTCATCTGGCATGTACTTCATGCTAGTGTGTTATTTGCCTTTAATTGCAGAACCATGACGTTTTCCTAACATGAACAATAACCACAACAGCTTGGACCTGGAAAACTACAGCTGCAAAGTCAGGCTTTAAATGGAGAGTGTATGCGTCAAAATCGACACTGGTATACCAGCCGTCAACCACAATGACCTCATTAAACCTACGATTTGGATACTAATCTAATTCATTTGCATGGATCATTCCTTACTCCTTGGGAAATATCTGAAAAATGTGGAGGGGCCTCCGTCTCTCAGTTGGTTAGCGCGCTAGTGCAGCGTAATGACCCAGAAGCCTCTCACCAATGCCGTCACTGTCCAGCTCATGTTGGCTTCCTCTCCGGTCGTAAGTGGGTCTGTCTGCAACCTGCGAAAGGTCGTGGGTTTCCCCCGGGCTCTTCCCGGTTTTCTCCCACCATAATCCTGGCCGCCGTCGAATAAGTGAAATATTCTTGAGCACGGCGTAAAACATGAATCAAAATAAAGCAAATAAATAAATGAAAACTGTGGACTGTTTCTGTTTACATTAACCAGCCCCGATTTCCTACTTTATATACTTGCTCACAGTGTCTTGGAAATTGGCTGCTTTTGCCTAATATTGCTTAAGCCATGATGTTAGCGAGGGTTTAATTTGCTACTATTTTAACATTTGCAAGAACAGTTAGAATAAGACCCTAACTGAGGTAAACTGACAAGGAGCAGGATTTCACCGATCACATTTACGTGTTAGGACATGCCAGCTATCATCGTCTCGTCCCTGCTATGGTTTTACTCTAAATGCAGTCTTTAATTATATTGTGATAATTAACAGCTGGACTCCAGCAAGCAGTGTATTTGACATGAGCTTAAATACAAACAGAATTCGTAATAACAATATGTACATGTCTGTTTGTCTTACCGAGCACGTGTGAGTGGACCAGGTATCATCCTGCCAGGTTTTACACCCCACCGTTCCCACTCCGAACCCGTAATCTGCTGTTATAGTACTGTTGTTTGAGGACGCCGTGTCACGCTTATGTCGGGTACTGACGACGCCTACGTAAAAAAAAGAATTGACGGTTCACTGTTTTGCTAGAATCCGTAAGTAAGTGTTTGGGTAAATCCGTTCTCTGATTGATGACGGATTGGGTAAACCCCTTCTGAGGATTCCATCCAGCGATTTCACAGTCTGGCACATGATCTCTGCCAATATGTATATACGGCCAAGACAAGTCGTATTGATGTAAATTTGACCTTTTCTGCATTTCTGCATATATATCCTTCACTGTAACAAATTACACTGTAATTTTATGCGCTGGCAATTTTGTGAAAAGTTCTCTTCACTGTAGATTTACAAGATGTGGTGTTTAACATTTACACCCAAAAGAGTAGTATATTTCCACATATACCACTATAAATATTCAGTTAACTCCATTCCAAATTCACAAAATCTACACATCTACCAAGAAAACCAGTGTACATTATATAGCAAAGTGCACCGTAAACGGTCAAACCGCTACAGTTTTACAGACAATGCTGTAAACACCCATCGACTAGAGTAAAATTACACCACATATAATTGCGCTGGAAAATGGTGTAAAATATTTACAACATGATTTACTGTAACAATATACAGTTCTTCAGGCTGTAAATTTGATTTATTTATTTGATTGGTGTTTTACGCCGTACTCAAGAATATTTCACTTATACGACGGTGGCCAGCATTATGGTGGGAGGAAACCGGGCATAACCCGGGGGAAACCCACGACCATCCACAGGTTGCCGACAGATATTTCCCCGTACCGCCGGAGAGGAAGCCAGCATGAGCTGGACTTGAACTCACAGCGACCGCATTGGTGAGAGACTCCTGGGTCATAAGGCTGCGCTAGCGCGCTAACCGGCTGAGCCACGGAAGCCCGCCTGTAAATTTGCATTCAATTCTTACAGTGTTACCCATTTCTGAGACATTTAAACAGAAAAGTCGTTCATTTGCCTCAAAGCCCAACTTAAAAAGGGCAATGTGTAAACTGTACTTCATGATAAACATAACGAACTATTTGTCTCTTTGCTTATTGCTTGTAAAGACTAGAGCTAGATTAATGTAAATGCTAATAAGAATATGACGAACTGCTTTACCTAGATCATAGGGTCTCAGGCCAACATAGACCGCTCCGGCTCTAGGCAGGCCTCGCTCAGGGCACATGACCTTCAACTTAGTGTTTCCGTTCAGGGTCGAAGTCGGCGGAATCTCTGTCTTATAATCATATTCAGAGGACGTCGGAAACTCTCCAGACCGGAAGTAAACGTCATATTTCACGTGCGGTATTGATGACATCAAAAACAGAATGATGGCGTCATCTACCGACTTCAGCTCTATCTTGTGATACAAGAGTTTGTCGTGGTCGAGGGGTATGAAGCGAGGCGTCACTGTGGTGTACGTCACTGGGTCGCGGTTGCGAACTGACACAGTTTGTTTTACTTTGACTTCAGTGAAGTTGCTCAAACTGTCGACATCATTTTCTTTTCCACTGAAATCCATGACGAAAGCTGCAGAAGTCACTCCGGACGACACACCGTCCTCGTCCCACACAAATGGATTCTTGTGAAAAATGGTGGTCTAGCAAAAATGTTATGAAAAGTTTCCTGATAAAATATTCTGTTATTCTTAAGAGAAAGTCTGTTGTCCAAGTGATGGTAGAATATGTGCTGCTTTTATAACATAACACTGTCACATCCAACATAATATTCTGTTATGCCAGATTGACTGAATATATGTGTTATATTTACCAGAGTAATCTAGCATCACACAAACACCAGGCTTTTTGTTAAACTTAACAGGTTATTTTTTTAGAGTTTCAAAATCAACTAGAACGGGTCCAGTCTCATGCTACGTTTGTGGCTATCTCATAAATCTATGCGTCAAAACAGACATTCGTATACCAACCGTCAACCAAGACGTGGGACAGTTGTTTAGGTCAACGAGAAATACCTACTGGTTCTGGTTTAAGACGATTTCCTGTAGCCACACTGTACTTAGCCAAAAGTAATAGTTTTCTCTGGGCTATATCCGGTTTCCTTACCCAATAACCGTATCGCCGTGGTGAAAAGTTAAAACCTCTATCAGATAAGTAAAATAATATTTATTTCGTTGGTCTTTAAACATACTTTACAGGAGAGTTTGAGATAATAATTCATATTCGATAATCAAATCAAATTTTCTCATTTACGAGATTAACCCGTATTACTGCTTTTCGGTAAATATCATTCTTGCACCTGTACTGTTATATAGCATTAAAATCCTTCCTAAAGTTTGAAAAAAGAATGAAGCGATTTGCTTCGTAAATTTTAGGAGCTTAATTAGAGATTTTGTGGAGCAACACGTGCACAGACGAGGCTATACTTTGTGAAAGGTAATTATTTGGGCTTTTCTAAAACAATAGCAAAATTCCAATGGATTTGTTCTGGTCGATTTTTTGATAAAAAATATCTCCGCTTCAGGCGCTGTGTTCAAAAGATTAACACCTATATGAAATCGTAGTTCCCGGAACAGATCGCCCAACTTGGCCAGATATCTCACAAATCTCTTGACATAAAGCCAGAGGCGAAAAAGCAAACGTTAGATTCGAACACGGGACCTCATTGGTCAAATGCCTTACAGTCGCAGCGAGCCAGTAATTATCTGCCCGAGGTAGCGAGGCCCAAAATAAATCAATCAATCAATTAATAACTTAATCTATTATTGACCAAGCAGGACACTATAATTAAATTCACTATGCCGCAGAACATTATTAAAAAAATGTACCACCATTTTTACGGAACTATAGAGGAATTTGTACTGGAGTCATTTAATTTGCCAGAATTGTAGTCGAATTTTTAAATTTCTTCCCCTTCCAATGCTCTCTTGCTTTTGGTGGAATTAAGAGGTCGACATAGCTCGAATGAGTGTTTAACCTGTATTATATATTGTTATAAGCCATAAGGCGATAGCGTGCCTTCTGTCAGCCTTGTATCAGACAGTTCTGCTGTGTTATATGAGACGATTTTAACCAACGCCATAAGCTATTACTGCAAAAAAACTGGCACGTCAAGGCTATTCCACCAAGCGCCTGGTTTTACTCTCTATGCTGTACGTCTTCATTATATGACATTCACCCTAAATCTCTTAGGTTTCACAGTGAGTATAATTCTTGTGTACGTAAATATGGACGGAGTGTCCAGAATCTTTGGCAATGTGTTTCATAACTTTTTCACTGAGTTTAATTCCACTTTCGTCTAGAACACTCCTTGCGTCTTTCCAACACACTGAAAACTTGACTTGTTCTTTCTATAAATCCGCACATTTGTATTGTATATACTTCCGTAGATCTTTTGTGGTTTGCGTTGAACGTTGTTTTCGCAATCCGTCTTGCAATTACTGACCAGGAATGTCCAGTTAGGTTGACCGCTGGTATGCGAATGTTTTGGCGTTTAGATTCAAATGCCGATAACGGTAAAGAAAAGTAATACAACAGAACAACGCCTTCTTGTCTTACCTTAAATGTAAATGCTGGATTTTCTCTGGCTTCAAAATTTCCCATGTCCAAACTGAACTGCACTCCATCTCGTTCAGTCCGTCTTCCTAGAAATGACTTAAAGTCAAGCTTCTCCACACTCGCCGTCATTCTTTCATCTTTAAAATCTTTGGGTTCTTGACCAACAGCCAGAAATTTGGAAGCCATGTCCAGGGCTTTGTTGATTGCATTTTCCAGTGGCTGTGTAGCTTTCTTTGCCTGCGAAATAAATAATTTTTCGCTATTTTAGAACATGGATGTGGGTTAATAGTCATAAGTAGCTTATGATCCGGTCAAACTCTTTGGCAAGCACCGTGAATAAATATTAGTACGGAATTGTACTTTGTGCGTAAAGCGTACGATATCAGGTCAACGTTTGAGTTTAACTAAAACAACAATACTAGAAAGCAAAACATTCAAAAATAAGCACTCTCGGCACCTCCACCACCACCACTACCCCCACCCCCACCCCCCACCCCCGCCCAAGAAAAATAATCGGTTAGACGGGGACACATGATGTTTACCAGTTTTTGCTTGTGCTTTGCCTCGTACTGTTCTTCTTCGTATGTCCTCATCAGGAAAAAGGCTCTTTCATTGTCATGGAGATCGGCGTTTTCTTTAGCCTTTTCTCCGTCACTTAGAGCATCGGATGGTAGGTAGCTGTTCTTAAGGCTCATCTGCTGTCGCACAACGTCCATGTCCACCTCGGTTGGTATTATGGGTACTGCGGGTAATACCACCCCGATCATGTTGTCCACGCAAGACAGCAGTGCTGAAAGAAGTTATGAAGCCGAAAGGTCAAAATACTACTACCAGTAGGGACTTAAAGTTCTTTAAAGTTATAAAAACAAAAAAAGTTAAGAGAGCATTAGTGATACTTTGGAATGTAGATGTCAATAATCTTTCCTCTGACGCCCACTGATACTTTTAAGCCTTAAATTTTGATATTAATTTGATATCATGAGAAAACGCAATACCGTTACAATTGCTGAGTGTTTATTATCTCACTGTAATCAAATCAGCCCAAACTGCGTGTTTTTTGTTTTTTTTGTTTTTTTTTTTGCAAAGTTAGAATAAAATCCTAACTGAGGTAAACTGACAAGAGGCTGTATTTGACCGGTTACGTGAGACTATTTGCCAGGTATCACACTGTCGCGGCTGCTGTAGTTTTACTCACTATGTTGCACGTCTTTAATCATATTAAAAGACTTACAAGTGAGAATTTCGTCCACTTGCGTGTCACTAAGATCTTCTGTCAGCAGATTTTCCAATGGATCCGTTAGTCCCGTTATCACACTCATCGCTGTTTCCTTTTGGAAAACAGAAAACACCAGACTCTTTTTCA
The DNA here is from genome assembly GCF_032854445.1 of Liolophura sinensis. Lineage (NCBI taxonomy): Eukaryota > Metazoa > Mollusca > Polyplacophora > Chitonida > Chitonidae > Liolophura > Liolophura sinensis. Next base: position 11,180,397 of record NC_088304.1, on the reverse strand, counting down.
TTTTATAGGTCGGAAAGTAAAGAATAATTTCTCTCATACAGTTATACAACTACGGTTAGATTAAAGGGCAATAGAAGACGGGTAGAACTCATGGGAAATCACATGCCTTTTGATTTTCACTGGAAGAAGCCGGGAACTGCATTCAGCTCCAGTGAGTGTAACGCCTAAGATGACAGGACCAGCGAGACTGTTTGGAAAAACATAGTCGGTTACTGGGGTAAATAGTACCGACTATTCCAAGAAATGTAGTAGGCCATTAGAATAAATATATGGATGTCTTTTAGTTAAGGTAAATGTTAAGATCAGATAACTTTTTTATATGTATAGTGGCTCTGTACATCATTATGCGCTTACGATAAACGAATTGCTGTTCACCCTCATGCCCTAACGACCACCCTCAGCCACATTCACACCCACAAAGCACTGCTCACCAAACCGTCGTCACTGACATAGTCCGGTTGCTGAACCAAAGTTCCCATGGTACTTGTCACATAGAAGACGGTATCTAGGGATACGTCTTCTGTGCGGTTCAGCACATTCGCCAAGGAGCCAATGTATCCCTCAGTTTCCTGTTACACACACATATATAAATATAACAAGATTTATTATACCAGAAGAACAGGGAAGAATTTGATTTGATTTGGTTAGATACGTGTTTAATCCTGGGGAATCCTCGTGATAGCGGTGAGGAATGTGCGTGGAGGAATATTGATATTGCACATATTCAGACAGAGCCAGTCCTATTTCGTACATTCCACCAAAGGACAAACAAAGAGAATGCCAAATTTACCACGCATTAACTTTTGACCCTTTTGGTCATTGCTGAAAATAATACCTCATGTTCCAAACCTCACCTGTGGACTGATTTGGATCAATGCATATTCGGGTATATGTACAATAAAAAGTTTTCTCGGACTCTTCTCGGATTATCTGAGTTTTTCGTAATTGAAGAAACAGATACATCAACATCAAGAAATAAAATAACAAGTATGAAATTGATACAACATTAAACTCATTATACCCAAACGCTTCAGATAAAGCCAGCCAAAGCTAAGCCAGACAAAGTCAAGCCAGACAAGGCCCAGCCTGACAAAGCTAAGCCAAATATAGCTAAACCGGACAAAACTAAGCCAGGCAAAGCTAGGCCAAGCAAAGCTAAGCCAGGCAAAGGTAAGCCAGACAAATCTAAGCCAAAATGGTTATATTTTTTGGCTTCATTTTTTACTTGATTGATGTTATACGCCGTATTCAAGAATATTTCACTTAAATGAGGACGGCAAGCATTATGGTGGGAGGAATCCAGGCAGAGCACGGAGGAAATCCACGACCATCCGCAGGTTGCTCAAAAATTTCCCACATACGGTATATTGTATTGTTTCTTGCTAATGTCTGTTATGTTCTGTTCTGTCAATTAGGTTTTGTCAATTAAGTTTTTTTAAAAACATTCGAGTAATTGCCTAAGAAAACATTTTGATTGTTTATGGTAAATTTACATCGGTATCCGTACATAGCCCGTCTGTAGACTGACGTCATCCTCTTTGACCAAAAACATCGCGAAAGTTTTTTTTATTAATTTCTTCAGAATCGTCATGAATTTGGGCGTACTGCACTGCGGGTTATACGTTATTGATATATGTAGTCTTGATAAATTCAATACTGTCAGGCTTTCCCGTGATACAACGTTTAACGAACTTAAAACACAACAATAACATGCCAAAAGTATCAGTAATCTTTGATTGGCTCCTGTCATCCAAGTTTTGGAGACAAGGTCGTGTGCGAAAGGCAGTAAACCATGAAGAATCAACATGTATCACTGTGTTTTAACCGTTTAGTGTAGCTTTTATAGTAGGGTATTTTAAACGCGCGAGACTGCTGAGATACGACGAAAACAATACGCCGATACAATTTCGTTTCAAACCGCCTACATCCTCTCCAAAACAGACCTGCGTGAGTTTGTCCTGTAAGGCTGTGTCTTTTGGTGTAAGAAGGTCGGTCCACAATTCGGTCCAAGGAACAGCACTCTTGTTCCCCTGGGGCACGTCCAGTGGCTCGGCACCCAGCCAAGGGTCAGTTGAGTCAGGGAGGGTTGAGTTATCCACAGGCAAAAGTCTAACGGAAACAAGGTAAGTGTATGTGATAGAAAAGAAAAAAATTCAGACCTGTAAACGACTAAGCATAAACAATCGCCTTAGGTTACGTTCAGTTATCTAAAATCTAGCGTTGTCTGCTTACAACATTGCCAATCTTTATCCACACAAGAAGAAAAAAGAAGGAAACATAACCGAGGTCCTCTTGCAAGCTGCAACACATGCACTTCACCCCATGACCAAGAACCACAACCTCGTTCCTCGTAGAACTGCTTGTCAACTAGAAATTAAATTTATTATAAATTTTAGTCTAAATGGCTTAAAATGCGGCGACACAGTGTGATAACTAACATCTGATCACACTTTCTATTTATTTATTTATTTATTTGACTGATGTTTTACTCTGTACTCAAGAATATTTCACTTATACGACGGCGACGAGGATGAGAAGAAACCTGACAGAGCCCGGGGAAACCCACGACCATCTCACAGAGCTTCTCACGTACAACAGGAGAGGAAGCCATCATGAGCTGGACTAACCACACATCATAACCAGTCACTCACCAATGTGTTGATGACTGAAGAAGCACTCTCGATAAAGCGCGATGTTTTCTGGATGTCCCCCTCCTTCACAGACTGGGCTAAGTCAACGCTGAGATCATCCAGAACTGACGAGACCTCGGCCAGGTTGTTCAAACCGCTATCCTTGGGAGCGGCGGGTTACCTGGCAACAGACGATTTCGGTTATTTATTTAGCTGTATGGCGTTTTACACCGTGTCCAATTATATTTCACTTCTGCACGGGCAGATAGGTCAGTTGGTCACGAGACTGGACTGACCCGAGAGTCAGTTGATCCTAATAGACCCGATGACAACTTTCCCGCACGAGTGCTTTTCTTTGTACACAATTTGAATGCTGATTTCACTCAGTCGCTTAGAACATAACTTGTGTCTTTCCAACATCACGGAAAACTGTCGACTGCATCTATTTGCATGATTCCGTTCTATTTTTGTACTTTATACACTTTCTTGGTCCTTTGGTGGTTTGTCTTATACGTCGTTTTGGGAACTGGCTTTGTGATTATTGACTTGAAACCTCTGTATTGGTTGACGGCTGGTAAGCAAATGTCTGTTTGGACGCATAGATTTCTCATCCTAGACTAAGGATGCTAAATAACGTCAGAAGCTTCATCAGTACCTGCCCAGGCAAGGTGGTTTACTCGATGATTTACTTTACTCAAATCGCCAAGACATGGCTGAAATATTGACGACGTCATAATTTTTCATTATCCACTCATAAACTCGATCGGCGTCATCCAGATGTAATATTCACACACATAGAACAAAAATAAATGAAACCAGGGACGAATTGTGTATATACGTGATCTGTTAACGTTACCAGCACGTCACTGCCATGGGAATGTCATCACTGCACTGCTGGTTGCCGTGACAGATATATGCACGTAACGCTGAGAGTGTTTTGAGAATCTTACTCTCCTCATTCAGAGGTATGTAACGTTCCGTCAACTACCTCTGCTGAAAGAGCTCACAGATCGGATACATATGGCTAATTAACATAATACAGAACGACCAATAAAAACGACCGTATTGTTCTTGTAAGGTTAAGGACAAATCATAAGTATGATTATTTCTGGTTCACTTGCGGGCGATCGGTGAAGTATTATAGAAATAGTTTTTATTTCCTTTGAAAATCGAAACTCCGTTTATTTTATTTGTTTATTTGATTGCTGTTTTACCCCGTACTCAAGAATATTTTATTCGTACGATTGCGGTCAGCATTATGGTGGGAGTAAACCGGGCAGAGCACCCGCAAGTTGCTGGCAGATCTTCCCATGGACGGCTGGTGAGGAAGCCATAATGATCTGGACTTGAACGTACGGCGACCGCAATGGTGAGGGACTCATGGGTCTTTGTGCCGCACTGGCACGCTAACCACTTGGCCATAGAGGCCCTCGAGACTCGGTAGTGGACATCATACCTCGGTATAAGTGATGTTAATGAAGACGTACCTCTACTCTAACCAATGAAATATCGTGGCCAAGATATTTTGTTCGTGCGGAATGTTCATAGGCCAACACGGAGTTGGTCACTTTTCACTAGTATCAGGAAACCACGTGTCTTTCGGCAGAGCATAGAATCGATGGGTTCGAATGATCTACTGTGTCGAGTGTGAGCGAATCCAGGCCGAAGTCGTCATGACATTTATGCAGGCGGATCCTAATGCAACAGTGCCTGTCACATTTCAATTAGAAATACGACCTGTTAAATAATTTACCCGGCATATTATCGGATAAAAGTTGGCTGCTCCGTACCTTAACAGTCACCTTCGTCTGCGCCATTCCATTGTAGGGGTCAAATATTCGTGCTGTGATCTCGACATTGTAGTTGTTTTCCTCTTCCCCAACTATAAGCTCTGTGGGAGGGGACATGCGGCTATCTGGGAAAGCAAAGAAGACGATTGACTGACAGATTGACTGGCTAGTGTTCAACGCTCAAGTTGGTTTTACTAATATGGCGTCGGTCGGGTTTGTAAGTGGAGGAAACAAGGGTGCACGGAGTGGGAAAAAACACCAACTTTCTCGCCAGGTATAGTAGAAACACGAGGAGAAGACATGAACTCTTGGCGAGATATTTCCACTTACTTATTTATTTGACTGGTGTTTCACGGCGGACTCAAGAATATTTCACTTGTACTACGGCGGTCAGCGTTATGGTGTGTGTGTGTGGGGGGGGGGGGGGAACGGGGTAGGCCGGGGGAAACTCACGACCATCCGCATGTTGCTCACAAGCCTTCCACGTACGACCAGAGAGGGGAAAAATCAAGACTAGGATTAAACCCGCACCGTATGTGTTATTATGATTTAAACTTATTTACTTTTAGGGGCCTCCGTGGCTCAACTGGTAATCGTAATGACCCAGGAGTCTCTCACCAATGCGGTCGTTGTGAGTTCAAGTCCAGCTCATGTTCGTGCGTGAGAAGGTGTGTCAGCAACCTGCGAATGGTCGTGGGTTTATCCCGGGCTCTGCCCGGTTTTCAACCACCATATTGATTGCCGCCGTCGTATAAATGAAATCTCCTTGAGTACAGCGTAAAATACCAATTAAATCAATAAATATTTACTTTTACCACTCGGCAACAGTAAGTTACCGAGTACAAGCGATCTGATTGAGAAAATCTACTGACAAATATAAAACACCACACATTGTTGAAACTATGATAGTTGGCAAATGGTCACATGTATTACCGGTGAAATTGGTCATTTCTCCATTTACCTCAGTCATGGTTTTATTCTTACTGTTTACGTAGATACAACGCACACTCTCCCTACCACCATTGTTTAAGCAGATTGTGGTAAAAAGAAAATTGAAAATTATTTGTAAGGACACACATAAAAAATAGATACATGAGTCACAGACTCAATCTCGGGTATGTTCTCCTTCGACTTACTCCCTGAGTACATCAGTCCGGTTTCGTTTCCTGAGGTGACTGTGTACTGGTAGATGAGGCGATCGCCCGTGTCCGACGCTGACCTTACGATTCTCGTGTCTTCATCCACCCAACCGCTGCAAGAAACCTGGAACTTGTCCAAAGCCGCCTGCCCTGTGTAGCAGAAGTACACGGCTTTTAACGGATGAAATACGGCCTCCTGTCAATTTATTTCAGTTTGGGTTTATCTAAGTAGCTTCATTACCAGAGCATGATCACTCCGAGGTTCGAACCAGCGACCCCAGCGTGAGGAAACAACCTACCACCAATACATGTCAAAACGCCAACAATCACAGGACCAACTGGCCTTAGAGGGTAATTGACAAGTAGACTTTCCGGCAAACACCCACTGCTCCCGTTATTTAAAATTTACTTTCTAAGTAGTTCCATGCTTAGAGTGTCAGCTCCACTAAAAATTAAGGAATCTTGTCTCTTAGGATCTCGTCTGTTTGACGTTGCCAGCATGGTGTCCAGCGGGAAATCGAGTAGCAGAGCACACTAAAGTTCTAAATACAACAATGACATTACCTTTGTAAAGTCTTAATTTATCTCGCGTAAAACTATTCTTCTGCTCACGCTTATTTTACCCACATCCAACTGTTTACATATGAATACGGGGAACTGTCTAACCGCCTAGTCCAGAGGCGTAAAATGCACGTTGTTCGTTGAGTCCGGAAGCGTATGTATGTTCCGTGCCAAGAGCATGCACTGGATGCCAGCTAACGTGAGATGGTGTGAGTTTATACGAGACTCCCTTCATGTGGAATATAGGTCTGACTGCTCTGGTGCCAGGGCACAGAATAATCATGTAAAGCATAATAGGTCAATGGATTGTAACACTTGTTTATCTATTTATATATTTGACTGGTTATATATTGCTTAATGCCAAAATTTTTCATTCTTGAGGATCAGTTTATGAACGGGAGTGATCGGGGGTAAACCAACGATCTTTGGTAAGCTATTGACGAAATTCCCCTCATGTGACATGCAAGTAGTACACCATTTCGGTAGAAGACATGTGTTCTTCAACGAACGTAATAGCACCATTGTCGCCAAGGCCCCGCATGCCGTGAGAGTAGGCGAATCTACAAATTGCCTGTCCAAGACTGGATTGATATCCGCACCTTCCGCGCCGTATATACTCACCTGTTTGAGGCGTCACCTGACATGTGCCTCCATAAGGTGGATGGTTCATGCTGAAGGACTCAGTGACTGTGCCTGGAGACTTGCCTTTAATCTGGGAGACGTGCAATTGTAACTCGTATAAATACCCGTCAGTTAAGCTGTACGGCTTGATGGAGATAGAGGAGATGTTTACACCTGTCATGAACATAAGGTTATTACATAAGTTATATTTATTTCATTTGTACTAATTTTCCATTAATACTAATAATAGTAAGTCAGGATTATGAATGAAGGATACCATATTTAACGTCGTACTTAATAATTTTCCAGTCATATGACGACGAGGAGTGATGAGCGTACATACACTGTGTCTCCCTATAGCATAGCGAGTCCATGTCACAGGTTGCGTTTATTCCTCCAGAGAGATATTGAGTATCACATGTAATATTGAATTTATGCCTGCACAGAGATAGTGAGTATTGCATTTAATATATCAGGATATACTATACCTGCACAGAGATAGTGAGTATTGCATTTAATATATCAGGATAGTGAACTATACCTGCACAGAGATAGTGAGTAATGCATATAATATATCAGGATAGTGAACTATACCTGCACAGAGATAATGAGTATTGCATATAATATATGAGTATGTTGCTTGGGGTTTACTTGGCAATTCTTCCGTCATATCTTCAGTCATATGACAACGAGGAGTCATTAGGTGTGTGTACATGTACTGTGTCTTCTTGTGGCCGGCGAGTCCATGTCGCCAAAGTGCAGGCGCCAATGAAGCATCATGCCAAAGACACCATACATGACACCTCACCCAGTCACATTATACTGACACCAGGCTAACCAGTCCTGTTTCATTGCTCTAACCTCTCAGTGCTGAGCACCAAGGGAGGCAGCAACAAGTATCCTTTTTTCAGTCTTTAGTGCGACCTGGCCCGGGTTTGATCCAAGTCTCCCGACTTCGAGGCTCTAACGTTCTAACCTTTAGACCACCGAAGTGGTCCCTCTGACTAGCTGACTAGCCATTTGAATAAGATATAAAAAGTTGGAAATTATATATTTGTGTCCACAGTGTCAAAGTTAGATCCTGCCCAATGTAATGAAAAATGGTGCTTCTATATTATTTGTCAACTATCTATTCTTTGCAGAGAGCAGACTAACCGTTTCATACAATCCGTCCCTTGTATAGTCTTCAGCTTTTGTCCTCTGTAGTCTATGCCGTAATTACATTGTGCTTTGTGCAGTCACTGCCATTTTGCTGCAATAAGCTAAGTAGAACGATTGATCTGACCTGTTGAAGTAAGGCTCCCCAACTCTGTCACCTCTTCAGGGGGATCCTGGAGGCTAACTCTTCTGTATAACGTCCACTGGTGCTCGGCTGCCAACATGTCCTCAAAAGAGCAGTCTAGACAAGTGCTTTCCAGAGTGATGGAAAACTCAGCGTTCTTCCTCTCCAGGCAATTAACTCTACAACTTTGGAAAGGAAAGTAAAATGATTTGTTTGAATGCGTAGCTAAGCCACAATTTATGTAACTTAAATTTACCGATCAAGCGTACGGTTGTGGGATTTCCCAGGGCTCTGCCCGGTTTGCTCTCACCATTATGCTGGTTGCCATAGCATATGTGTGAAATACTCCTGTGTAGGGCGAAAAATACCAATCAAATAAATAAACAAGTAAATCAATTTAACGTCTTCGGGTGATTTTCAGTGGTGTATTCCTAAAGCTTTACAGAAACATTAATTGTGGAAAAGGTTTTATATACTCTCCCCAAAAACGAAACGCTTCGGCGCATCAAAGTGATCATCGTCGAAAGTTTGCTTGTTTTATTAATACTGAGGTTCGGACGTCTCATTCTGTACATTGGCTGATTGTATTCTCCTCAAAACTAAACCGGACTTAATCTATGCGTTTCTTCTTGGGCACTGACTTGGAAAATTAGTAGTGTCACTTGACAAGATACTAGTTATTTCTAGAAATAGATTAAGTGGCTCTTTTTCACCAAATGGCACTTCCAACCTTGGTTTTATGTTATGTTGTAAATATATGTTTCATTGATATTCCCCAGTTGTTTGCTTAACTTCACTGTTCAAGACATTATGTTTGCAGTTTTGATTGAGAATAGTGAAAATAATCGTCGCACATTTTACATGTGGTCTAGCGCAAATTTCGTAATTTTGCAGCTACTTAGGAATTACCTTATTTCCAGCTGAGGCGTCGGGGCAGGCGTTATTTGTAGGATCTGATAAGCGCCGGCGCTTCTGGTATCCTTGGTAACATTAACTCGCAAGGAATGCCATTTGTTTACCTCCAGACACCCCGGGGGAACTGTGACCTTTCCTGTTCCGCCTGTGATCAGACAGTCAGGGCAGCTGTTCAGAGAACCGGCCAAAGCACGTTCCTCGGCCATAGTTAGGTCATCGGCTTTGGTGCATGTCCACTCAAACGTCAGACCTTGGGGGCTTCCTCGCGGGATGTCAGGGTCGTATGAATCTGTAGCGGCATCAACAGTGACACTTTGAGTGGTGCCCACCGACTTCGACGTTCCCCCTTTGACGCTTACAGACAAAGGAGATCGAAGGATGCTCATGGTAATTGTGTCCGTAAGGTACAGTAGAGGTTGTTCCCTAAAGTTTGTGTAAAACCCCACGATGTATTCACCCGGTTCGAACTGCCGCGCAGTGATGGACAAAACAGTGCTCCCCGGCTGAGAAATTTGCACTGAAATTCCATCACGTGTTACGTTCCAGAGGAACTCTGAGGTTAGATTCCTGCAGAGTATGTCCACTGTTGCCTTCAGTTTGAATTGCTCTGAAACTAGCTTTGTTACCTGTGTCTGACCCATGAACGGCCGGCCAGGTCCAAAGCACGAGCTCGTTACGGTTGTTTCGTTTTCGGCTTCTCTCGACGACACGGCGTTTGTACAAATCGCTGTCACGGTTATCTGGCCTAAATCGTGGTAGGTGTGTTGAAAAGAAGCAGGCAGCGTCACGGTGTCCTGAGGACTGTCGTCGGAGTAGAGGACCACGCAGGTGACGTTTGTCGGTGAGGGGGAGCCGTCCGTTATGGTCAGGTCAACAGCGCCCGTACCGCTGGGATAAACCACTTCTACCGGAAGTTCCAGGTTAAAGTCGGGCACAGGCCACAGCATGGTAACATCATCCAACAAAATTTCCTCTTGAAAAGTTGCACTTGTAGCAATGACGCGTGGTCTGAACACACCTGCCGTTGAGTAGATTTTACTTTTTACTAGAACTAGCGTTTTCTCGACAGCGGTTTCCGAGCAGCTTTCAGTTGTGCCGTCGTCGAAGTCAATATCAAAAGTGATGTTAGCACCTTGAGCGTCAGCGCTGATAAACAATCCTAGAACATCTGAGGACACGTTGCCCAGAGTAAGGTTTGTTTCCACGGATAACACTCCTACAGTCACCGGAAGGGGTACAACTCGAACAGGATCTTCGAAAACCTGAATGGCCAGAGTTGAATTGAATGTGCCTCTACTTTCAAAATAATGGCTCATCGCCCAAACCGTAAAGTTGACTGGGCCCTCAGTGTTACCATCGTCATAGGTCCAAGTGAACTGGACGTTTGGAGGTATATAGGTGTCCTGAAACAGATGGATTGTGTACACAACTTCCGCTTGAGTATCAGCGCTTCCAAAGCCCACAGCACGAGGGTAGTCGATGATAAAATCATCAGCAGTGAACTGTTGTGCGTCCAACAAGCAAAATTGTTCTTCGATGCTAATCATGTTAGAACAGACCAAGGACACGTTGTAGGTCGCAGGGGTCGTCAGCTGTAAATACAGTTTACCACTGTCCACCTCTTCCCATGTTACGTTCACATTCAACGCACAGTCTCCCCTCGTATTTGGCAAATCCTGCCCACAGATGAAACAAGAAGTATTTGTAGGGTTTACCGACGTGGAGTGCACTGTAATCTCCATAGTCATCGAGCCCGGAGGTATCGTTATCCACGGATCACAGTCAATATCATAATATGGTACTGGTTGATACACCATGAACGATTTTTGTAGGATTTGGTAGTATCGCCCGTTACTAACGTTCACTACCATGTCGAAAACTCCAGCATCCGTGTAAGTATGACGTATCAGGTGATTTTCTAAGAAAGTATTTCCAATTTCTGAATAAGACCTAATATCCCCATTCCCAAAATTCACTTCATAACTGCATCCCCAGCCTGTGGTATTCAAAATTTCAACCGTGAATTCGACTCCTGCTGTCAGGAAAGTGGCATCAGTCTTCAAGCTGACGTTGATAGGATCCCAAAGACTAGCATCGATAAGCACGATCTGATGAGATACGGGAGAAGCGATAGTGATGTTAAGGGAAGTCTCTCCTTGCTTTAGATTCAAGTGTAAGGTGTAAGGTTCGGACAGGCTTAAAAGATCTGGGTTGTCTCGTGTAAGTGTTTCCCATTTATCTGTTACTTCAACTGAGAGATTGCCCATGTGGTGTAAGAAAGACGAAGTTGTGTACAGATTTAGATTTGCGCCGGGGCGATCGGATGTCAAGTTAGCGATAAATCCCTCGACTGGTGATAGCACTGTGAAATTGAGACTGGCATCAACAAATCCAACCGCGTTGGAAGCGACAACTTCAACTCTGGCGTTGCCACACTCCGTTATGAACTGCGTGTAAGAACTGTTACTGTAATTGCCTGAACACATTAGCCAGAGAGAGGCGTCACTAAGCCCTGCCATCATCCACTCGTAATCGATGTTGCTGCCAGAATCCACGGTAGAGACTACCACTAATGAAGTATTCACTAACACAATCTCCGGGGCATGCAGTTCCAGATTCGTTATGTATTCCTCGAATAATATTATGCAGTCAATGCTCTCGGAACTAATGTAGTTAAAAAGGGTTATGTTGATCATGTGATACCCGAAGTTGCTAAAGTATGACGGCACAAAGGTGACGTAGCCAGTGTTCGTGGTGTTGTCGATGACGACAGTGCTGCCGCAGATGTCGATGTCGTCGATTTTACAGACTGGCAGTAGGTTGGACCCTTGAGAAAAGTTGAACCCCACTGAACCTATGACGTCAGTTCCCAATTTACCCAAGACGCTGGCATTCCCGGTTGTGTTGAATTGCAGATCGGCCAGTGGTTCTTCCACAAAGAGAGGCTTTTCCGATGTGTCATTCGTGAAGTCATTTTCGCAGGTCGCACTGACTATGTAACTTCCAGGCAATGCATAACTATTATTGGCAACATAAACCGAAGGCGTAGCGGTGGTATTCATGCACTCTTCAGTAAATATCGATATCACATGATTCTGTCCATATTGCAGTTCGCACGTGACGTTAATGTCTCCGTTGACATGGACGGTAAATATGACCTCACTTCCCACACTGACGTGTTGTTCGCTCAACTGTAAATCCACATAAAATCCGGTAGAGGAGCTCGATGTCACCGTAAGTAAATTTAATATGTGGAGAAATACTTGTAGAGCTGTACAGGGAAGAAAAAGCAAACAGTGATGTTAAAATAAACAGTACGGGGCATAGACTGACCCAATTCGCCGACGCTACCACATTTTTTTTTCGAACGAAACAGAAAAGCAAATAATTAACAATTTTTTGCATTTTATGTTTTCGCGGTTGAACATTGATGCGGACGAAACAAAAATTACTTGCACACAGATGTGAAAAACATTATAAACTAATGTTTAAAATCTAAACGATATCTTAACTTGTTTATATTAGGAGATGAGCAAACCATTACTTTTTGTCACATGTTAGAAATGGTAAATAATTAATTTTTGATAGATGTTTTAAAAACTTAACCCATTTCCCAAGAAAATTTTAAGCATACAAAGACGTTGTTGCAGTCTTCAACAGAGATCCATTATTGGACATGCTAAACCCTTAGGGTGCAGAGAGTTGAGCTCAAACAGAGATAACAGGGTTGGATGTGATTTAATACAGAAGCTTCCAGTTCGAACTCTACTATCGCTTTTATATAAAATTTAAACTCTTCTAAACGTTATGCAACTCTTTTTTATCACAGTTGCTGTAACAAAGACGTCTTATGGAAAAAGATATTTAAAGTAGACGAATGATCCCGAAAACTGAAGAGAAGATTTGTGCCCCTCCGAACACAGTGGAACAGGTGGTCGTTAAATTGTCATATGAAATTGAAGGACACATGAAAAGATACGATAAAAAGAATATCAAGATTATCGGTTTAGCGCAATAATGAAGAATATGTAAAACAAAATATTGACAAAAAAAACATTTTGAGACATATTTTATAATTGTAATAACCCCTGCAGTTGTTGGTGATATTCGGAAATGACGTCTTCAGTGGGAAGGCTGGACCAGTTTAACGCTCCCAATTCGGTCTCGCCTCGCAACAAAGTTGTTGTGACAGCTATCATCGTGGACGCCATCGCACCAAACTACTTAATTTCTGGACTGGCCACAGGGCCCTTGAAAAACTAGTTTTAAGCCATTTTGACTCCCCAAGAAGAACGCCGAGAGGCTATTGGACACTTCCATAAGTTAGAACACATCATATACTCAGTATTAAGAAATAAAAACCAAGCGTTTCATACATCCTTTAAGCCTTTGAACGAGTGCAACGATACTTATGATATTAGAACCAACTTTCAGCAAAATTATTTTTTATAAAAGCAGTTAAACAACCGGATGGTTTGAGAAAAATTGTCAAAATTTCAAAAATATTTATTTGATTGGTGTTTTACGCCGTACTCAAGAATATTTCACTTATACGACGGCGGCCAGCATTATGGTGGAAGGAAACTGGCCACAGCCCGGGGGAAACCCACGACCATCCGCCGGTTAGTGACAGACCTTTCCACGCGCGGCACGACAGGAAGCCAGCATGAACTGGACTTGAACTCACACCCATTGGTGAGAGGCTCACGGGTAATTTCGCTGCGCTAGTGCGCTAACCACCTGAGCCACGGAGGCCCCATTTCAAAAATTTGAAATTATAAAACAGTTTATCGAAGTATCTTTGATGAATCACTTTACAGATAGAAAAATGAGGGGTGGAGTGACATATATTGTATACAAATCTATAGTGTGTAGCTAGAGATGGTGAATAGTATGCGTAGTGTTCTCCTAGAGTACTTTTGGTTCGCGTAATCGCGTGACTATCGCTGACAAATAGGAGTACTGTTAAGAGTTAGTTGTTGTAGCAATTTCTGTGGTTTCAGTCAGGGTAACTCAGTCGCGATAAAAAATGGCGGTGAATCTCATAGGCCGTACATGTAGATAGTAGGAGTTCCGGTGAGTCTAAGGTGTTAGCCGTTTGCAGTTTGAAGTGACATTTAACATGTTCTAAAATTCTAATTAAGCCTCTGGAATTGGACCGATGGTCTGTATCCATCTAACTGATGCTGCTTTTTTGTCCAAATCGCCTGAGTGAGTTACAATTCAAACGCGGGATCAGATGTGTCGGGGGATATTTTGTTCAGTCAGTGCGCCATATTTTAGTCTGGTTCCTTGTCTAAAATGAATTGTGGTAGCTGATAGCTGCGCACAAGAGTCCAGTCCATACTGACTTCCTCTTCTGGTAGTACGTGGGAATATAAACGTCAAGTCCGACATTCATATACCATTCGCAGTCCGTAAAAGGCGTTCCAAGTCGATAATCGCAAGATCCATTTCCAGAACAACGTTTAACACTAACTCCCAAAGACAAAGGTATGTAAAAAATCATACAGATAAGAAATAAAGCCGGTAAGGTCTGGGTGGAATCTGCGGATGGTTACGCCTTTCCCCCGGACTGTGCCTGCTTTCCTCCCACCATAATACTGACTGCCGTCAAGTATAAATGAAATGTTCTTGTTGAGTATGGCGTAAAGCACCAATCAAATGAATCAATAAATACAACCAGTACAAAATCTGGAATCGTTAATTCGAAGAAATCGCTCGAAAGATATACTTCTGTGACGACCACGATACATTAGAAAGCCTTTTGGGCTCTAACTCTCGTGGCTCCGCCACTTGAGTCAGAGTTACATACTGGCATAAAATAGGTTTAGAATAGTGGTGACTCGTTATAACACCGGGTTTGTGAGGATCTATATATTACACTGTATGAACAATTCAGCCTAGGACCTGCATCCATAACTCATTTATGCAATGCTTTAAATATTTTGTTACTCACTACAAAACAGGTCACAAATACGATCATCTTGATAAAGAATTCACCTTAATCGTGGTACTTGGTCCCGCGAAGTGATGTGCGAAAACACGGGCTGATCAATACAGCATAAAGACGAACAGAACTTAGAGTAAGACCAGAGCAACGACGACAGTGTTATTGCTGACAAATGGTCACACGTAAGCTGTGAAGTATGGCCGCTTGTCAATTTACCTCAGACGTGACCTCAATACCGACGTGAAGCCTATCTTCAACGCCTGGGTTTACTTCAAACGTTTGCAATTAAAATAGCGTACCGATTTTTAAAACAAGTTAGGTTCTCCTCGAATGTTTAACTGAAACTGGTACATTTACTACCAAATCAGATCTTAAAATAATCTACTCTGTAAAAAATGAATTTTATGCCTTTAAAAGTGTACCTTCAACTTCGTCAAATTGTGCAATACGCTGCGATTGTCTTTGTGAAACTTTATAACGGTGTCGTGGTCAGTCAGCCCGCTGGACTACAGAGACTACATAAAAGAATACATGAGATACGATATAGGAGATTACCCAGGAGACGTCAGAGACTACATAGTGGACAATAGGGACTAAACAGGAGACTACAGACTACACAGAAGATTACAGAGACCACAGGGATTATGTAGGAGACAACAGAGATTATATAGGAAATTGTATAGACCAAACAGGAGACTACAGAGACTACAGATTACAGAAACTACATGGAAGATTTCAGAGACCTCAAAGGATATTACAGACTGCGTAGTCTGATATTACAGATTACAGAGACTATGTAGGAGGTTACAGGAACAACAAATACTCGCCAGGCGCCCAGTTCTGATTGACCATAATGATGGTGTTAATTGAGGCTTGTTGTTGAAACAAAGGTCTGTATTTGATCAGAGCCAATGATATTCCAAACTCTTTATTTTCACTGGAAAACCCAACACAATGTGCGATTAATCAATCATCGAGGGTGGGCGTTTGGGCAGCATGTGCGGAGAACCATACTTTGACTGGCTGCCGCTTGATACCAGCAACTCTATTTAATTATTTATTTATTTATTTGATTGGTGTTTTTTGCCGTATTCAAGAATATTTCACTTATACGACGACAGTCAGCATTATGGTGGTGGAAACCGGGCAGAGCCCGGTGGAAACCCACGACCATCTGCGGGTTGCTGGAAGACCTTCCCACGTACGACCGGAGGCCAGCAACTCTACTTGTCATATAAACAGTATGTATATATATACTGACAAGCAACAAAAACTATGTTTGTTAAATTCAATCAGATAGGTATAACCTTTGCGTGTATTTGCGCATGTGGAAATTGAAATCATCACATTTAAACTTGATAAGCAAATAATTATAATTCATACACCAAGAAAATGGTGCGCGTGTGTTTAGGAGAACAATATTTTGTCATTCAGCAAAGTAAATTATAAACGAATTTAACAACTGTTTTCCTCCTCACTACACACAGTGTATGCAAGGATGTTAACGTTTTATGGAACGGACTTACACGGACTGGCACATGATAACACCTCGAAAAATTCGGCACAAAAGTGCCCAGTATCCACTTAATGTTCAATTCAGGTTATGTACAATTGGCTTTAAACTACTGTCCTCCGAAAGCCTTACCTCCGGGAAATTAAAGTAAGCTAGCAAAACAACTCAAACGGAGATCCATTGGGAGATCGGATTGGACGTCGTAGTAAGTTAACCGTGAACATCACTTGTAAGAAAATTTCCGACCACTGGCAGAAAATGTGTATGAAATAGAGAGATAATAAAGATATAGAAAATGTGGTAAAGAATATGACAAAAAAAGACGTAAATTTTTTTTGAGATGGTTGGGGGGTGGGGGAGGGGCGGAAATTTTTTTTAACCAAATAAATCTTCGTTTTTGAGTTAATTTTCCTGAATATTTCCTGAAGGAATTATGTCTGGTGGACAGCCAACCGTGAAAATTCTGTCCCCTACAATGAGTATTAACCTTTCAATTCTCAGATAAATCATTAATTATTAAATGTGTCTTAAGTTTGGCAATTAGTAAATTCTCTTGCAAGTAAGCATGACCCGTGTGTTCGGAATCTTTGACACTCTACTTCATCACTGTGTCTAATTCGGCTTAACCGGTCTGATGCTAGAGAATGTATATTCATCGTGTTGATGTAGATTACCACTTCGGATATGTGAACAGTTGCAATCAAAGCGCAATTGAGATACATATTTTTATTATCGGCATCTTGTAAACTACCATTAGTACACGATTCGAATACTGATTTCATGCACTCACCTAAAACATTTCTTGCGTATTTCCAACAAAACTGAAAACTGTTAACCGCTTCTCTTTACACGAATCCGTCTTAATCCCGTAAATAAGGCCTAAGTTTTCTTAGTTCTTTTGTGTTTTGTTTTGAACGTTGTTTTGGGAATTTGTATTGCAATTACTGACCTAGAACATCCATTTTATTTGGGGGCTGATATAGGAATGTTTGTTTTGACACCTACATCTAAAACTGATCAGAGGGATCATGATCGTAACGCATATAATGTTGCATCTGTCATACTTGACCATAAAAGGATTTTTCTCTATTCTGGTATTATACATCACATATTGTTGAACTTAAAACATGTTTAAAGTTAAGACACGAAAATACTAATGAAATAACAATGATGACTTTTTTCAAGTAATTTTAGGCGTTCTCTAAAACCGAGAGAAACTCTCAACACACTAGCTTTCAGCATGAAATTGTAAGAGTGTGTAGATCAATCGTTTGTGTTACCTATCATGGGAAAGCATAAGTGTTTAATTTATTTATCTACAGAGTTATTAACAAACAGACTGATGTTCTTTTACATTTAGTTTTTCTTCAATATCAACAAAAGGGTACTTGTCTTCAAACATTCTCATTATATTTGCCTCGGAACCAAGGCCCATATCGTACAAAATTTAAGTCTTCGTGTTTACTTTCAATAATGCCCTAATACACTGATATCTGTAGCATTGTTATATTTGTGTCATATAACTTAATGAAAGTATCATATATTCAGAATAAATATTCAAAATATTGTAGACTTACATTTTTACCTTGAGCTAATGCTTTTCCTCAGTAAAGGATTCAAGCGCTCCTTCGAAATATATATATATATGCGACGTTGAACTGGAATATACGTATATAATATGTATTTTAGAAAATTCTGAGCAATTCTGTATAAAAGAAATTATATTTGCATCTTTTGTATATACTTACAGGTCTGGTGCAACAGGATAAATAGGCCAACTCCCCGCGTCCATGTCCAAACCTTCGAGATGTCGAAAGCCATCCTGGTGCATAAAGCGCACAGAGGGAAATTGAAATTGAAGTCAATGATAAAGGTAGTTTTCAAATCGCATTTTAAGCTTCTGCACTTATTAACGCAAAGTTGAGTTGACCAGAAATGGTGCAGTGTCAAAGAATTTTTAGTCTTCTTTTTCCTCACACCATGAAAACAGCCGAGCACTAGATAAACAAGTGAAGGGATAACCACTCCACTCTGCCAAGCGGAATTATACTGATTTGCCTGGAAATACAGCTTAACAAGTGTTGATTATTAACAGCGACACGAATCGATCAGAGATCGATATTAGTCGAGTGCATTTTGACTATCCACAAATGTTGACATTTGTTAGATGTGGCTTCAAGCAGATTTACGCCTGCCACACCTTTGTGATACGGGGCAATTAGGACCTGTATACAAAATGGACGCCTGTGTTAATTATTCAAAATCCCGGCTCTGGGCACAATGGATTATTCATCGACTGTGATACATGTAGCGGAACAAAAGCGGAATCCTCGGACACGATTGAATTGCCAGTTTACCCCTACTGGCTTTCTATTTAACTCCAAACAGCCCAAACTTATCTGTTCAATTATGGAATGCCCGATGCGACCAACACAATACTGTTTACACGCGTTTGTAACTTTCGTCCCAGCCGTGGCTTTTAAACGTGAATAAAAGGATTTAATCTGCTTTCTCCCCCGGCTATCCTAGATATATAACGTCTTGTTTCACATGCGCTAGTACGATGTATTGTCAGGTACGTTATGTTTTGCATTATTAATTGAATTTGTCGATTTTGAGTTTGTTTACATTCTCATGAGACTCATGAGACATGTTACAACTAATGACACAGCTGAAATATTAATGTCTTGGTAGTTTTTTATTCTCCCAGGAAACTTTTCACATAAAACTTGCCATTCTAATTAATCAGGCCCCGCCGAAAGTTTGTTTTAGATACCGTTTAAAGACTTTTTTTATAGTAGATGATTTGTTGGTTACCATTGACAACGTCGTAATATACTCCCCAACATCACCCTACTACGACCTATTGAAAAAGCAAAAAGCAAAACAACTTATACCACTGTTACAATGGAACTCTAAAAATGACATCAAGCAATATCTTGTGTTAAATCAAAGTTGCTACTCAACGGGCAATTCTTGCGATGCGGGCGAAAAGAGGTGAGGTCTAAATATCATTTATTCTTTAGGAGAAACAAGTTTCCCTCTTGACGATTAAAGCGGAGGCCTACAAGTTTATGATTATTAGAGGTATCCTTTTGAATTTATTCTTTTATAGCGTTGGTATCCAACATTATCCCACAAAGCCTCGAAGTGGAGAACCTGCCCAGCCCAAATAATTCCGTCCCAAGCTTGTAGTATCGTCATCGTAATGCCTTTTTTAATTAAACCTGCGAGGCATTACTTATTCATTGCAAGAGAGAAATGATCGGTTCAGCTTGGACCTGAAGGCACCATTAAACGGGATTTCTTGAATACCAATCACGGGTGCGTGTATCAGGTTGAGACAAAGGTTGAGATGATAGTGTTCGTGTTTTCTGACATCATCCATTGCCTCATCACGGGGAACCAGTAATGTTGGTGTTGTTCAAGCTTTCTGTACAGTATGAGTGATGGCAGTGATGTAAAGTAAAATAGAGAGCGGCATGTAAAGAAATACTGCAGGGCCGTCACTCTTTCTTCCTGCTGGAATTGAAAGGACGACAATTCACCGTAGTTCACACGCATAACATAAGACTGCACAGGCTCCTCTGGGAAAACATGACTGTGTATATTTTGTGACAACTTGTCATGGCCTCTTTTGGGTGGAAAAGCTTCTTAACCACAAAGTTTGGGGGTTAGCACGCCAGCGTGGCGGAATGACCCAGAAGCGTTTCACCAATGCAGCCGCTAGGAGTTCAAGTCCAGCTCATACTGGATTTCTTTCCTGCAACCTGCGGACGATCGTCGGTATCACCCAGACTTTGCCCAGTTTCATTCCACCATAATGCTGACCGCCGTCGTATAAGTGATATATCCTTGAGTACAGCGTAAAACAAATAAAAACCAAATAGATAAATTAATAAATCACAATAAATAATCGGTTGTTTACTCCGAGCATTTAGGTTTGACGCATGCGCCCATAAACCTAACCACCGTTGTACAAGTGAAACATAATCATGAGTAAGGCGTTAAGTATATATACTTAGGGTTTAAAGTCGTACTTGGCATATTTCAGTCAGACGACAACGAGGAGTCATTATGTGTGTGTGCATATTCGGTGTCTTCAGTCACATTATACTGACACCAGGCCAATAAGTTAGGATTTTATTCAAAATGTTCATGTAAATTCTTAAATAATAGCAAATTACACACCCCCTATCACAATGACGTCAACGGCATTAAAAATGCAGTGACGTTAATTGCAATTTATAAGACGTCACTGGTTTTGAATTTCTCACAACGCTTGGAGGCTGGACATCGGGCCACTTTCACACAGCGGCGTATGACATTTTTTATCGTACATTTTTCGTACGATGTTTTGTAAGTCACTATCGTTACCATACCATTTTCCTATTTGTGCAATATCGCACAAGTACGAAATCTTTGTGAAAGTGGCCCCTGAATTTTGCTAGTGGACTGTTAGCACCACAAGCTTGGTCCCTTTATTTTTGGTTATTTTATTGGCACTCGAGAATCTGCCTGATCAACCTGATCCATGTAATTATTTTCATGTTACTTTTTGTTAAATGTGATTATAGAATAGCAAAAATAAGAGTAATTCTAAACCAGTGAAAGCCAATGAATTGAAAGCCAAATCGTGCACGAATGCTACCGTACTGGTGGCACGGGCCACAGCCCGACGGAGCGCGACACGAGCTACAAGGTCGGTAGCGTTTGCGCACAAACATACATTAAGAATAGGTGTGTTCAATTAACATTAGGGAGTAGACATTATGGCAAACGCTTCATCAAAAGCGGAGTGATGCATTTTCATAATATATAGCCGTTGTAAGGAACCCCCGTGGCCGAGTGGTTAGCACAATAATTCAGAAGCCTCTCAAAAAATGCGGTCGCTGCGAGTTCATGTCTACCCCATACTGGCTTCCTTTCCGGTCGAACGCGAAAAGGCCTGCCACCAAGCTGCAAGTGATCGTGGATTCCACCGGGCTGTGCCCGGTTTCCTCCCACCATAATGTTATCCGCCGTGTTAAATGTGACACCCCGGCGAAAAACACCAATCAAATATTTTATTTATTTATTTGATTATTGTTTTACGCCGTACTCAAGGATGTTTCACTTATACGACGGCGACAAGCAGTATGGTGGGAAGAAACCGGGCAGGGCCCGATGGAAAATCACGACCATCCTAAGGCTGCTGGCAGACCTTCCCACGTAAGGCCGGAGAGGGAGCCCGCCTGAGCTGGACTTCAACTCACAGCGACTGCATTCGTGACAGGCTCCTGGGTCATTACGCTCCGCTCGCGCGCTAACCAACTGAGCCTTCGAGGCCCCTTAAAGATGTGATGTTTATAGTGACTGATAAAGCCATTGCTATGATACCCAAAATTACAAAACATGTAGCAATATATGTGCTTTTTTTCTTTCTTTTAATCGTCCTTTGTTTTAAAGGAGAAGAATCATTATAATCATGCCAAAATCTGCTGTTAAAACGTATTTGCATATATGGTTTTTAATATTTTTTCGATGATTTTTTTAGGAGAAAAGGGTATTTGAAAATATTTTTGTATGGTTGGTATTTGAGACAACCTCTTACATAATAAAGTTATAAATAATGATGTGATGTATGCCTCTGATCCGGGCACTGCACATTTCCCCGCCGATAATATACTGATTAAGATGGTTGCACGAAGTATATATCGACCTTGTCCGAGACGTATTGTATTCGGTCTGTTGACAAAGTTGTCTTTCCGTTTCAGGGAAATAAGTCAGTTTCTATTACTGCTGATACTACTGTTAATTCCCCCCAAAAATGCACTGGCGCCAATCAATCAGAAGATCGCAATCAGTCAGTTCCATGTAATGTGTACAAGCCTGAATGGATTGTAGTTAGGGGAGGTGGGGGGAGAGGAAATACACATATGAAAGCAAAAGGCCCTTGACCCATTAGAGGTATGTTCCACGGTACCTCTTATACCTCTTTTCTAACCTGGTAATGCAATCTGCTCTCCAGCCATAAACCTGATGTATAGAGCAATTAAATTAGCAAATAAATTAATGAATTTCTTTAACCTATAGTAAATACGCCCATGTGCAGACGTGACTTACATGGACTTCTGTTGGCTTCCTCACCGATCGTACGTGGGAAGATCTGTCATCAGCCTGCAGATGGTCGTGGCTGTGCCCGGTTTCCTCCCACCATAATGATGACCGCCACGGCATAGGCATAAATGAAATTTTATTGAGTGCGGCCTGAGATTTTATTCAAATAAATAAATAAATCACTCACATCGACATCCAATATAGCCAGTTAACTAGGACTTTTTCATACGTATATAGAGCCATAGCCGTAGAGAGATCCCCATTCACCGTGGCTGTTAAATTACCCCACTTGAGAGTCTGTTTTATATACAAGGGTGTGTCATTTAGACTATAACAGAACAGTTTCTCCTTTTTTACGTTATCTTCTGAAATTCATTCAGAAGTTTGATAGTCTTATATACACGATGATTGCGCCTATCATTGCTTGTATTTCTGCTATAACCGTGCCTGCTAAACGTCCGAAATCCAGTCCGTTGTCCCGGGCTCAGTGAAGCCGAAACGTTTGACAGCTGTCGTCCCACTGTCAGGCCGTTGACCCTCATCTCCTAAGGCTGCACAACACCTCGGGCCAGCCAGTCCACTCCATTGGTGTCCAATCACGAGAATCTGCCCGCAGTTCAGCCCCACTGCATCGACTGAGGATCAGGCCGAAAAAGACCCCTTGCAACTAGATGGGACCTGTCGTTCAGGTCGATTGCCAGTCTACTCACACTGACAGATCATCCGCGAAAGGACGCAAAGGTGTTTCCAGTATGGAGTTGAAGTTGTCATGTAAGAGGTGTGGCCAGTGAAATAGGCCAAACTAAAATATTCGTTGCTAACCATCAGCTTACAGTGTACAGTTAAATGCATAGGATAATATCCTTTTCCGTCCAATGTTGGTTTTTGAAACATGTTTTGTCTTGCGAATTATGTCGTCAATAAATGACAGTATCATTAACGGACATCTGTTACGAAGCTAAACTGATAAACGGGTGGCCCCTTACAATGTAAGCTGAAGTGACTAGCGCTGGGCTTCAATAGGAAAAATACTACATGTATTTAGGATCGGTATACATTTACAACAATATATTTAAACTTATCTAACATATAGCTAGACAATATATGTAAAAAAATTTTTCCTGTTCAAATTTCCCCTCCATTAATTCACTTTGTTAAGCACTAAAAGCAAAAGTATACCGGTATGCAATTACAGTAATCCAACACATAACCGTATTCGACTCAACGACTTCAAGGCACCCATGTTACGGCTGGATCAATGTGGACACTGTGTCAGGAGCCATGAAATGTTATGTTGATTGTAGAGTTCCTATGATCTTCAAAAATATTCTCTTTCGTTTCTCGATTTATAAAATATGATTGCGTGAATCAACACGATATTTCGTTGTAGCTTACTACTCCCTAACTAGACATCAAATGTGTGGAAATGATTTTGGTTCATGTAATCCTATTTTTATTGTGATGCGAATTCCCGCAGGAAAACGCCTTAAGTAAAGTATCAAAATCTGATTTTAACCCTACTTTTTTCTTACAATAAAACAAAAGGGATAAATCATATCCGTACAATTCTTCACACACATGTTCTTCAGTAATTTTACTTCATATCCAAATAAATTTGTCTCGTTTTTCTGCATGAAAACAAATAGACCCCTCTGCTGCCCCGAGGTGGGACGATTTCCTGTCTAATTGCAAAGGGTCCTTTCAAGAAACTGGGGGTATTTCTCGGGACAAAGAACTGGATGAAGTTTTCTCCGGGGTTTCCCTTCGATCATCGACTCACACCAGTCGCAACATTTCAAAACATGACATTTTTAAATGGGTTACCTCCCCTAGTGTTGACGACGAGAGATGTCCGTGAACTTGTCAGACACTGAGTTGTGTGTTAATTTTGCAACCTACCGTATAACTTCATCTCTGCCCCGCAGATCGTAGAGAATTGGGAACACTTTATAATAGACCAGTGTTGGATCCAGGGGCCTGGAGATTTCGTTACGATCAGACTCAAATCATTTTTGTATTTAATTGAACCAGCTGAAAAATGCAGAATTTCTCCTGGCGGTATGTTCCCTTTAACAGATGTCTTTATAACAGTTCCTTTCCTCTGAGCAATGCAGATGACGTCATTTGCCGAGAAGTACCGAAAGTCGTACACCGGAACATTACGAAGGCGTATCAGGTGTGGTCAACGCGCTGATTGTAACGTCATCATCTGCGCAGCGTGATATCGAAGCAACACGTCTACACGACTGTGGCGAAGATATCAGTGAATGAAATCGGATTTTTCCAGTCTACAGGTACAGCAGAATATATATACATGTGTATAGTCATGAGGACGAGTGAGAGTGATCAACAGTCACTTTATTTTTGCCACTGCTGATGGAGTCATGTTTTTGTAAAGGCTTTAAGTGTTTTAGTGACTTTCAGCAAACGCGTTTTAAAACACATTTAAAAAAAACTTTTACTGTTGATCAAAATTGTCTGACGCCATTAAACCCTTTCCTCGACAATAGGAAAATAACTGGGATTTTTTTTTTAAATTACCCCGTAATGTCGCATTCTGTTGTCGCATATGGTTTACTACTGAAAAGCCGCTTCGATTGTCCCATTCTTTCTAATTTTCTCCTTCACTTACTTC
Organism: Liolophura sinensis; assembly: GCF_032854445.1. Classification (NCBI taxonomy): domain Eukaryota; kingdom Metazoa; phylum Mollusca; class Polyplacophora; order Chitonida; family Chitonidae; genus Liolophura; species Liolophura sinensis. Next base: position 11,155,259 of record NC_088304.1, on the reverse strand, counting down.
ACATTTTGTACCGTTTAAAACGCTCTATTTTTCTTACCGTACACTTCTTAGTCAGCTAAAATGCCATTGTAAAGCTCTCAGACTGCTAAACATTATTTTTCTCTGATTGCCGACATTTAATCTTCTAATGTTTAACTTTCTGCCGTTTCACACTTCTAAATCTGCTGAGTTTCCTGCTTCTGTCCTGCTCATCACTCGTTCGTGAACGCAGTGAAAGCTTTATATTTGTAGAATGCATATGGAATGATTCTGTTAAGAAGTATAAGTAGGTCAAAAAACGACATTGTCAGTATAAAAATGTTTTTTAAGTTTGCTCAATAATTTTTCATTTGCATGTATTTTTTCTAATCTTTTCCAGAACAAGATCAACATGATTTTCCTTACATTTATTACAATGGCGACTTACGCCTTACGGAGGATCAACCCCCTGTCCAACACAGATTACGGTGAGTGTTGCTGAATTTAATTTAATTTTCATCTAGACTTTCAAATAGATAAGGCATTACACCGACAAATGGCTTTGCGTATATCTTTTAAGAACTAAACTATCCAAAGATTCAATATAGCTTTCTATCTGCCTGTCAACAAGCTTTAACTTAAATGTTAATAATTTGCCTATTGTACCGAAATTATCTTTACCTTACCCTTCAATGTATAAGCTGCTCAACTGCAAACCCCAGTACTATGAGGCGAAGAGATTTTGTATTATTATACATCCGTACTTCACGGGTTTTATCAACTTATTCAAACAGACAATAGGGGCTTTCAGTCATCATCACGGAGCCCGCAGTCACCTAATGGCCGACAGCAGGCAGCAGCCAGCCAAGTTGAAGAAACCCGAGGCGCCAAGGCAAGCCAAAACACACATACTGTAGCTTCAGAAAAAGTTTCTTTTTGTCTTAAGCGGGCATTTAAAAAAATGATCTGGACATCAGATTCAAAGATAACATCTGATGATGGTATTTATTGTTATTTATTTTTTATTTTTAAATTTCGTTTTCCTGCAATTTACAATTCCCTTTGACTATGTATAGGTCAACATTTTCTATGTTTGAAAAGATTTTGGTTTTCCGTTGTATGCTTAAACTCTAAAGACTTGCCATTTCTTTCATTACTGGTATGTGCTGTACTTTCTTATTGCCTCCTGCATATGATTGACATCACATCCCCATGGTGATACACAAGTATTTGAATTAAGCATTTGGAAGTCTTGCGTTCAGTGTCCTGTTTGCATACAATTCAGAATATCATTTTTACACGGTGGTTTTATGATATCTTAGACATTGTCGTCAAGGTATTATATCTCACCTCATCAGTAACGTGGAAGTTAAATTTCAAATACGACAGATCATAGTTGGTACAGTTTCGAAACTATAAAGTGGTCTGACTATCACTAGACTGTAAAGGTTCAGGGCAAGGCCTGATTCTTACTGTGCCGTGATGTATCTAGTATCCTGATAACAAATGTTTGAGGGATATCTCCGAGGAAACCTAACTGACCTTATGTCTCTCGCGGATATCTGTTAACGTATTTTCCATGAATAGTTTGGAGGCGTAAAAGATTGCCTAAGAGTGCCAAAGCCGAAGTATCAACTCCCTAATTTCACACGTGGACATTCCCTGAGCACCTTGGGCACAGCTAATGGATACCTGTATCTCTCCTAATCACCTGAGAAGCCTAACAAGGACAACGTGTCTATGTTGCCTTCTGAAGGGCATAGCTTGGAAAAACCGCCTAACACGTCTTCGTCCCCATCTTCCGCAACATGGTTCAATTGGTTAAATCATATCTAAAAACGTCATCATATCCAACGGCGTCCTCAGATCCAACCACGTCATCGGATTCTACTTCGTCAACGGATCCAGTTACACCTGTCTCTCAAACTCATTTAGACACAGTCTCACAGACAACTTAATGATTGCCGACCAAAAGGGATATCATCGTGACATTTCAGCAAGACAATATCTTGGTCTAGGTGTTAGATGTCAAACGTTACACTGAGTTGTACAGATAAGTTTCGTACAGTTACCATTCAACGTCACTGGGATATTGCCACATTGTCAAATAATAATAATTAAACGATCAATGTCTTATTAAACTACTTTATTATCTTATGACGTGGGAAAACTTGCAAAATGCACTGTGATGACAAACACTTGTTTTTGTTGTCTTCATTTAGTACGTTTTGTACCGTATGTCCTGTGTGGAAAGATTTATTTTGATACATTCAGCATACATAGACCTAGCACATGTGTAACTTTTCTGTTCACTTTATGACATAAATCACGTTTTGTAACTGAACATATACAAAAATAAACTTTCTGATTTCATGATGTTTACTCCCATTGTTCAGTGTGCTATATAATGGTGTGGTTTTGGATCATATATGGGTCCTTCGTGGCCTAAATGGTTAACATGCCATCGTGGCGCAATGACACAGGAGCCTCTCACCAAGGCGGCAGCTATGAGTTCAAGACCAGATCTTGCTGGCTTTCTCTCCGACCTTCCATGGAAAGATGTGCCAGCAACCGACGGATTGTCGTGGGTTTCCCGCGGGCCCTGTCCCTCTTCGTCTCGCCATAATGTTGACCAGTGTGGTATAAGTGAAATTTTCATGAGTAAGGCGTAAAACACAAATCAAAAGAATAAATTGATTATACCTAAAACGAGTTCAAACGGCTCGTTGCTACCCGAAGCGGGTGAATTGCCTCAGTTCAAACCTCTGTGGGTGATAATCAGGTTAAGGAGTCAGTTATCTGCCTGAGTTTCTTTACATAGCCACCGTTATACGGAAAATGATGTAGCAGTGACCATCTTAAAAACATGACAAAGGTGATTTATTTATTTGTTTCGTTTTTTACGCCTTAGTCAAAGAATGATGAAGTTAATCATTACATCTAATAATCACCTGGTCAGGTTAACAACACAGTCGTGTCGCTTGAATAGTATAAACCATGGTGCAAGGGAGTCTTAGGATAATACTTTTTACACATCTGCGCCAACAGTTAGAATAAAACCCTAACTGAGGTAAACTGACAAGAGAGCGTATTTCACCGATTACGTGTGACCATTGTCAGGTATCACACTGTCGTCGCTGCTCTGGTTTTATTTGCTGTGATTTTCTTGTATTTCATTCCTGCATAAAACGGGATTCTACTGGTGGACTAAGTATCCCTAAGGTCTGATTCCATTGCATTGTTTTAATGTGTTTATATATTAAATATGAGTAATAGTCGTATTGGTGAAATAATAAAATAAATCAACAGTAGAACAGAAGGCAAGTACACAAAAGTCAGTGAAATGACTCTCTCGTGTTATTCAAAAGTCATAATTTTAAATACATTGACTGACAGACTTTTACATTCATTACAGCTGTAACCGCGATGGCTGTGACGTTTCTAATGTCTGTTGCGCCTGTAACCTCCACGACGTTTGTAGCCACGGTAACGTTTGTGTCCACGGTGACGTTTGTGGCCACGGTGACGTTTGTGGCCACGGTGACGTTTGTGGCCACGGTGGCGTTTGTGGCCACGGTGACGTTTGTGGCCACGGCGGCGTTTGTGGCCCCGATGACGTCGTCCACGGCGCCATTTGCGTGGAAAGCGTCTGACGCATTTGGCAAGGCAATTGCAGTATGGTCTGAAAATAGAGGAAACATTATTATCTTTCACCAATTACAGACGCCTGAATGGCTGGTGTCCCAATGGCGGTATGCTTTATGTACGATTATATTATGTTCTTGGATTCGAATCAGTCACTGATGAGTCAACATGGCTTTCTAACTGACTCTTTTATTACGTGCAATGCGTACATGTGATCTTTGGCAAAGAAAACTTCAACAACAGGGCAACTAGAGCTCTGCAGACCATCTTACAAAGCCGTCACAGCACTACACCAAATGCATTTACCATGGTTGCCTATCTCTTCACTATATGATGCCATGGAAAATACGCCAGGCGGAATTTGCGACTGCTTCGTGAAACACCATGCCGTCAAGATAATGTCATACTTTTGGCGTTACCGGATATTCAAGCATTAATGTGAGTAAGACGATTGTTGACTTCAAATCAAACGTCAATGCTTCTGATTAAGTGCATCTTGAGAGACGTTTGACTCGATGAAAATATCTGACAGAATCTGTCATGTTAGGTCACATATAGCCATTTACCTCAGGGAATACTCACTTGCAGACTTTAAAGTAGCCGCAGTTGTAGTCAGCACAAGGATCGTCGCACTTCTGAGACAATACGCTGTTCGGGCAGCCTGGAAAACGTTTGGGATATGTGTTGCAATAAGTAAAATATATGTGACGGATATCTCAGGAACATTTGAACATGTGACAAAATCATACGCCAGTGGTTTACCTCTGCTTGGGGAGGTGTTTTAGCCATAGGTCTAGCTTTTTGCGATTGGAACTGATTAACTTGAAGGGCTCCGAGAAACGTTAAGATTAGCATGCTGATGTGTATATTTTGGTTGTATTATATCATCTCGAATGCGTTGTTTCTTCACATTGTCACATTAGCCTGATAACTCAAACTATTCAATGAAAATCACAGTAGCTTACAGATTGTAAGGAATGACTGAATGAGTCAAACACTGTCGTTGGTATTCGTAAAACAGCCTCGTTAAGTCAAGCACTATAGTTTAGTTTGTAAACGTAGTCCCTCCTTTTACTTTTATCCTTACGCAACAGAAGCGATTATTTGCATAATGCTTTGGTATTATTACATGCAATAACAACATATACAGTATATACATACAATGTCCGGAAATACAGGTGCATCCTTTTTCACACTTGACCCGCTGTGGAGAAATGGGATAAAAATAGTTCTAAATACTCCATAAAGATCACCAGATGTGCCGAATATTTATCCGATTGGCAATTTACGCTGTGCTCGAGAATATTTCACTTATACGACGACTGTCTGCCAAAAGTCGTATTTTCATATACCAATTATTATAACCAGTATATGTATTATTATACTTGTCACAAATTTACTACAACATAACATAATGGCACGGGAAAAAAAACGCAAGGCAGCGTATCTATGAAGAAGAAAGACTCCGATCTAGGGCCATTTATCTCACCTCACATTTCGGATCTTTGCAACGACACGTTTGACAGCCATCTCGGTCAATGACGTAACCAGTTTTACACGTCTTGCACTCACATACCGGACAAACAGGTCCTGAGAATGTGCATAATAAACAGTACATTTACTTTCATGTGAGAAAAGAAGGTAATTAAAACTTTATAAACGTCTTAAACTTTCACAAGCAATGTTCAGTAGGTTACTTAGATGTGTCGTGTATACAACTTACCATAACCATGTGCTCACAGGTACACGTGTTACATTCACCATGGACGTCTCATTGATCTTAAATGTGGTTCCGTTGCACATATTTTACATCACTGTTCTCAGCTCAGATTTTCTACGCCCATTAATACAACCAATGTGAAGTCAGTAAAATATTCATTAAAATAACTATCATATATACATGTACAGAAAAAATTTTAAAAGACGTTATAAAGGAATAAAAACAATACAGAAAATCGATGCAACAAAAGGCCAATTTTCTCGAGCACAAAATGAGACTAAACCTACCAACACAACGTCCTTCCTTGCAAACTTCGAAAGATTCACATACCACGTCCTGAAGTGAGAAATATAACATAACCAATATCACAACCAACTTTTCAAAATAACGAGGTAACGTTGAATATGACGAAACATGTTGTCAAGAGAGAGAAAATATAAAAACTTTTTCATTGTTTTCTTCATTTTGGGATTGCAGGACTGGTGGGGTGGTTTAAAGAATATCTCCCTTATGAGACAACTGTCAATTTCATTGTTGGAGGAATCAGGCTTGAATATTTGCCACTCAGGAATATTTCACTTGAACGTCACTGTACGTGTACGTCGGTGGCCAGCATCATGTTGGGAAGATACTACCAGATAGACCTGGAGGAAACATAAGTAGCCGGCATAAACCATCAGTGGTTTCCGACACAGTATTTACCACGAGCTAAAACAATATTCGAAGTCAAATTTCCAATCACTAATTTTAATAATAAAACCCAATGTTAATATTTCAAACACAATTATGCACACATATATATGCGTAAAATGGGGTCAGTGTGTAATATTATCAGCAGGTGATGTTCAAGAAAATTTATGTAAACGTAACCATCCAATCAGTCTTATTTCTTTATTCGATTGTTTCACGCTGCACTGAAGAGTATTTCACTTATAGGACAGCGGCCAGCGTTATGGTGAGAGGAAAAGTACATATTCTGGTGAAATCTCAGGACAATCCGCAGGTTGTAATCAGCATGACAAGAGCTTTCAAATACTTAAAGTACCGCCCCAAGAGAAACCAGGCAGAAATATTAAAATGATCTGGTTACTATATGGAATAGGAACAAGAAGATTTTTCACCAATAAAACCATTCAAACAGTTTCCGCAAATTTTTCCTGGAATGGCGTCGGTAGCGTTTGAAAAGTATGAAATCAATTGTGGCTATACGTCAGCGATGGCTGACGCCAAGTGTTATTGCATTACGTCACACCAGGCAAAACTGGTAACGACAGAAAATGTTTGTTTCCATATCGTCCTCCGAAACAAACAACAGCGGTTTTAATGTAGCTGAATTTTGTACAGTTTAGTAAAGGCAGTGGAATGTCCTATCTAAGACTGGAACCAGCAACTGAGAGACAAGCGACTGAAAGATTCAGCAAAATTGTATTCCAGTGTACCCAGATCCTACGTTAGGACATCTCCATTGGCTAACTATGTACACGTCACTGGCGCTTACCTTACACGGGTCTTTGCACTGACAAAGCTTTACACCGCAGTTGTTCCTTACAAAGCCAGTGGGACATGTCAGAGAACAATTGCCCAATAGGTCTGTAAAACAGACAGAGCAAAGCGGGTGAACACTGTAATGTGACAGAGACACAAAATGATTTCTATTATCGATCTCCCACCATGATAAAAGTAAAACAGCAATTTTGTGTTCCATTTGCTTTTTAAACAAAGGACACCAAAAAAAATAATAAAAGAGGGTTTGGAGGCAACCGCTATGCCGTTTGCAACCAGAACGAGGCTCTAGACTACTGAACAGGGTATCGGAGGTTAGAGGCAACCATTTTGCCGTTTGCAGTCAGAGCCAGACACTAGATTACTGAATTGGGTATGAGTGACCAGAGGCGACTGATATGTGGTCTGCAGCCAGAGGGAGGCCGCGTCCTCCCCACAGCGCATGCGTCGCTCTCTACCTTCACGCTTTACATCACTGCCACCAATAGACACGCTTGACATTTGGAGCATGTGAGACGCGCGTAAGCTTGTTTAGGATTAGTCTCATCACTTGTGTCCGCCCGCGGAGCTATTTAATCAGCAATCATCAATAAAATTGTTTCAGGCGTTGGTCAAAATCATTCTGTGCATACTTTAGATAAAGAGAATGCATGTGCATCAAGTATTATTAGAGACGAAGGTTGAGACGAATTGTTTGTGTTTCTGACATCAATTCCTGTCTCATCACCGTGACCCACTGACGTCGGCGATTTCAAGATTTCTGTGCAAAATTTGCTATTAGTGGCAGTGACGTAAAGCGAAAGATAGAGCGACGCCTGCGCTCTAAGGGATATGGGGATTATGTCTGGCTGGAGTCGACCGAATTGTGGTCTGCACTTGAGTTGCTATCTGCAGCGATGTGCTAGACTAGCGAACCTCGGACTGAACCGCGTTGTCTGCAGCCAGAGCGATGCACTTTGATAATGAACCATGCGTCGGTGACTGAGGTTGACCGCGTTGTCGTCTGCACTTGAGTTGCTGTCTGCAGCGATGTGCTAGACTAGCGAACCTTTAACTGAACTCTATCGTGTTGTCGTCTGCAACCACGGCGATGCAATGAGCTACTGAACCACGTACCAAGCCCGTATCACGTTAATAATTACTCACCAAACTGACACAAATAAGGTCTCTTCATTTGATCCGAAGCGTCAAACCATTCACCAAGTCCATCGTCAAGTGTAAGAAGAGCACCGACGTTCTTTAAATCTGCCTCGTCTGGCTCCAGAGTGTTCCAGTTCACGTAGTTCACTTCCGACATGTCCGTCCATACAAATTCGCCTTTAGCATCGTCCCCCCGGAGTCCTTTATATATATATGCGAAAAGTGTTTGAAACAGAGACATCCCAACATTATTTATTTTTATTTTCTTCTCCATTGAAAAACATCAAATCGTCAGTACTGATTATCTTCATACTTTTTTTATTCTCATACAAAAAGGAATTTCTGCCAACAAATTCTCAACTTACCACAAATAACATTTATTTATTTAATTGTTGTTTTAAAGCCAAATTTTCTGGAAAAAAAACTTACAGTAGATATTGTGATAAGACTGTCGATATCCTGTAGTTCTAGTCAGTAGTCGCTCAATTTAGAATGAATTAGAGTTTCAGTGAATATTCAGCAATGTGTGTGAAGGGTGTGTGATGTAAGCAGACCGTGTGATGTAAGCAGACCGTGTTAGACCGTGTTATGTAAGCAGACCGTGTGATGTAAACAGGATGTGTGATGTAAGCAGGCCGTGTGATGTAAGCAGGCCGTGTTATGTAAGCAGACCGTGTGGTTTTAGCATACCGTATGATGTAAGCATACCACGTGATGTAAGCAGACCGTGTGATGTAAGCAGAGCGTGTGATGTAAGCAGGTTGTGTTATGTAAGAAGGCTGCATGATGTAAGCTGACTGCGTGATATAAGCAGATCGCGTGATGTAAGCAGACCGTGTTTACACAATGGCAGATAAAAGTGAAAGCTTATACGGAGAAGAGGTGTTTAAGGCCATGTTCGTCAAAATATTGTTCAAAATGAACTTACCAAGCAAAAAATTGTAGTCAAGGAGAGAATGATTAAGTGCTTGCACGGATGTAGATGTAACAAGAAGATAAGGTGGGTAATTTAGCATTTCAACGTTGTTTGGAAACTCTTAATTTTTTTAAATGGTACGACTTTTAACTATGACCGCACTAGGCATTCAGGCTTATCGCAATATCTGTTGCTAGTTCTAGTCAGAAAATTCGGACTAAGTGTTTTACACCTTTCTTAAAAATGCATACGACTAGTATTATGGTGAGAGGAAATCGTGCTTAGCCCGGAGGTAAGCCATCACCATCAGCAGGTTGCTGGGAAACCTTCCCACGTACGATTAGAGAAGAAGACATTGTGAGCTGGCACATGATCCTCCAGTTAAGGAGAGGAAGACGGGATAGGAATAATGCAGCTTTGCAAATAAGACGACACAAACAAACAGTATTATCGTTAATAGGGATTACACTTTCTAAATATAGCACAGATTCTAGTGTTGAAATTTGGCTGAGACCACTGCGGATTTCGAACCAGCGACCTCAGATTCAGGCACCAAATCGGCAGCAATACATGTCAACTGTCTAGACCACTCGACCAGCAGGCCTTCCACAAAAAATAGAAGGTAGTTGACCGGTAGATTTTACAGCGAGCACGCATTACCCCTCTGATGGTCACAAACGACGTCACTCCCTCAGGTGAATATATCAGATAGGTATAGATGTCATTTGGAAAGTGGATTAAGTAACCGTATTATCATTAATAGGGATTATACTTTCTGAATCTATTTTGTGGAAGGCCTGTTGGTCGAGTGGTCTAGACGGTTGACATGTATTGCTGCCGATTTGGTGCCTGACTCTGAGGTCGCTGGTTCGAAACCCGCAGTGGTCTCAGCCAAATTTCAGCACTAGAATATGTGCTATATTTAGAAAGTGTAATTCCTATTAACGATAATGCTGTTACTTAATCCACTTTCCAAATGACATCTATAGCTATCCGACACAAAGAAGCCCAGACACCCATCCTGATTACAACTACAAGTACGTAGTCGGTAACCCCATATAACTGCATCGGTTAAAATCGGTGTATCAACAAACACATCAGGAAAGCATGGCCAGGCCCACACACATCCGGTTTTTTACTCAAATCCCCCCAGATTTTCACATATACGGGCAATAATCCAGGGGCTATGGCAGCGTGAAAACTCTTTTTTTTTCACGCTACCATAGCTCCTGGATTATTGCCCTAAAGGGTGAAAATCTGGTGGAAATTGAAGCTACAATTGATAATGAATACTTACCCTAATTGTTGAGTTAACACGTTATTTAATACTAAGAGAAAACAATGTAAAATCTCTTTGTGTGTTTATACTTTTGTTAAGTATAAATTCGTTTACACCTTTACATATAAGAATAAAATAAAAACGCGAAATAAGCAAAGATTTCTTGAAGGTGACTTTTACAAAGAATAAAACCCAGTTAAGATTCTGATAATCTCCCCAGAACAATACCTTACCTATCCAAAAAGATTTGGATAAACTGCGCATCGTGAAATATTCCTGAACGACACTCTGTTCGAACAGGGTATGAATGCTGAGCAGATTGCCTCCTCGTGCATTACAGTCCATTTCAGCCTGAGGTTGGGTTAAGTTTGTTGAGAATTCTTGTACACATTTTTCACCGATCAGGTTTGCGGAAGAGTTACACACTCTTGTCCCTGAAACCAAAACAAGAGGGTGCTACAATTACATTCACCACTCACAAGAAACAAATTCAAAAAGTATAGTCTTTAAATCTCCACTCCTGACCAGCATATGGGCCAAGCAGCCTTATTTGCAAATTATCAAATAGATTCGTGTTTGGTCTATCACCATGATCAAGTTTGCGATGGAGAGCCAGATTTCGCTTTACTGCTAGTCTTCGTGGTAGATAAAAAACAATAACTTCAACTAAATGCATTTTGGCCGATGTCGGGTTTACGCTATCTGTCACGTGTGTGCGGAAAGGTAAGAGTCCGTCTTTAGAGATTAAAACGCCAAAACAATGACATGTTTGTAGCTGCTTGCATTGTTTTAATGTGATTGTATGTTAAATGTGATGACAACACAGCATTTTGAGTAATTGTAGATCAGTGACATCTAATAAATTGCAGTTAACAACACTGCATTTTTTTTTTACCTAATTCTGTTTTAAGTTATAATCGTATTTTAATATAGTCTATAGTTAGACAATTTTCGGGAAATGAAACGAAATGTTAAGACTTGAGGAAAAGTATTGATACAATGTGAAAGTGCTAAAGTCGAATTGTTTATTGTGTGGACTAGTTTACCCCTCACGATAGCATGAATCTCGAAATAGCGGAAGAAAAGTTTTCTCAAGTTCCTGTAGAGCTACGTCATGTACGCATCCGGAAAACAATTTTAGCCAAACGTAGAGAACTGGGGTCACCTCCCTGACTGTAGTGGTCAAACCTTTCTTTTCCTAATACTGCTAACCGACATATATTTATATTTAGCAAACTTCCATACCTGATGCCTTCTGCTTGCAAATCGTGGCTATCTTGGCATTACAGTCCGTAGGCTCCAAGCCCACACCCCTTTTGAAGGAGACACACTGTTCGGTTGTATTCTCATTTGTTCTGTTCTCTGCCCAGTTCAGGTATTCCACAATAGAAAAGTCGGACCACGTGTACTCGTTATTGCTTCCACACGTCAACCCCCTAGACAAGCCGATCCACCACTTTTCCGCTGAGCCAAAGGTTTCTTCGAGCACACTGTGAACACAGAAACAAACCGTACTCAGTCCACTCATAAGACGGTAAGACCCTAAACTCCGACAAATGAAAATTTGTGCATGTTGGTCAAGGCCAACACGGATTGTTAAATTTGGCTAAATTTGTATTAAATATTTGAGCTCAAACCGCTGATCTCAGATCACAGATAACACTTTGTGAGACCCGGTATATGAATTTGACACAGTGTCTCTGTACAAATGATGTGAATATTAGTAAAGACCCTAAACTCCGACAAATGAAAGTGTATGCTTGTTGGTCAAGGCCAACACGGATTTCGTCATGTTACAGTCGTAAAAGAAAATTAGAGGTCTTTCTACAGGGCATAGAATCGGTAGCTAGAAGTGGTCGAAAGAAGTGGTCTTTCGTGGAGCAAGACCACAAAGAATGCATATAAATCACAAAATTAGGATGGAATCATGCGAAGACAGGCAGTCAGTAGTTTCCAATGATGTTGTACAGGCGCCATGTATAGGTATGTTTTAGCTCATTCAGTGAAATTAGTAATTAAATCGTGTACCATTCTAATATATTTCGTCAAAAAATATCTCACACGTTGTCAATGAAGTCTTCTTCCTCTTTTGACAGAATGGAAGCTAGGTTTCCCATGGAGTTTCGGCTGCATACTAAGTAGGCCTCCAAATATGTCCTACTAACTCCAGGAAAGCCGACATAACAGAACTCTCCAAACGATTGCCAGCCTAGTGGACAGGATGCAGCCACCAGAGCTGTATTAAACCAAAAGACATTTACATACAACCAATACTTGACTCGTAAATAACGACGTTTCCAAATCATCTGATCAGTAGTTTTAGGTTATAAAATTGTTTTTCAAAAGCAGCTTCTTTTAGTGTTCTAAGACTTTTAAATTTAACGTTTCATTTTTATCGACAAAATGTTTGCTTTTCACATTAAATGGCTACCAAGGTGAATGCTAGAAAGACTTTTTTTGTCCCTAGGATTATTCCTTTCGCAGCTTGTGTTGGGCCGTTTTTGTATAAAACTGAAAATTACTGCTGTTATTTTCTTATATTGTTCAGCACCAAATCTCCTGAGCTATTACTATACAATCACAAACACTCGATAGAATGGATGAACTTTTTTATAGCAAGTGTTTCATAACACTTTAGCACTTTATACTCATCACATCATTTATTTAAATGATTTGTTTCTAACGCCGTTATTCAGAATTTTACACAGATGCGACGGCCATCAGATTTATGTGTAGTGGAAACCGTGCTCAAGAATATTTCACGGTTGGAAACAAACCGGGCAGAACTCGAGGGAAACCCACGACAATCAGCAGGTTTCTGAAAGACCGTTCCAAGGACGGGGGGAGATGCAGCCATTATGAGCGTCCGCACTGGTGGGAAGCTCCTGGGTCATTGCACCGCGCTGGCCTGACAAATGTTTATTTGTTTATTTTTCATTTGTTTAGTGTTGTAAGCCGTGTTCAATAATTTTTCACTTAAATCCCGTTGCCTGGGATGATGTCAGAATAAACCGCCAACATTTGGCAGCTACCTGACAAACCGTCTAACTTAGAACCGCAACCGAAATTCCAGAGCGACATGGGAAAACACGGCATCATTGCTCAGACAGTTGCAGTGAGGCAACGCATTCACAGTCAAGATCACGGTGGCAACATTTTGGTTCTTGTTGAAGAAAAGTTTTTCAACAATACGGGTTAGTGCCCGTGGTCTACACGTAGTGCCACCATCGTATAAATAAACTTTTCCTGAATACAGCGTAAAACACCAGTTAAATAAATAAATTCATGAATTGATTAAGGAACTTACCTGCCCATCGCCGAGAAACACCAGGCGGGGAAAAGGGATTTCAATGCTTGAGCCTTAACCTGGTGCTGTTGACTCCGTCTCTTTACGTGATTCCGTCCTATTTTACGTACTCTCTACTTTCTCAGTTCTTTGATGGTTTGTGTTATATGTCGTTTTGGAAACTGGTTTGCGATTATTCGCCTAAGTACCTAAGGATTCTTTATCATTTGTGGCTTCAATTTCCACCAGATTTTCACATTTTAGGGCAATAACTCAGGAGCTATGACGCTGTGAAAATAGAGTGGTCGGTAATTACAGTTTTCAACACTAAGTACTGGGTGTGTCTACCGTTAGCACCACGAAGAGCACCACGAAGATCGTGAACTGATTACCAACCACTCTGCCTTGCTTTCATATTGCCTTGCTCCAGGATTATTGCCGTAAAATGTGACAGCCTGGTCGAAATTGAAGCCACAACTGAGAATGAATACTTACCCTAATTGTTAAGTTAACACCTTATTTAATAATGTAACTATATAAAATTGCTCCACGCGTTTATATTTTTGTTGAGTATGCATGGTGTGCGCACATGTGTATATATCTCTGTAAACTGTGGGAAAGTTATAGTGTGTAACTTGACAAATGCCGGTGGTTTAACCCGGGAGGTGGATTGTATCCGTAAAAATTCTTGATTATGGCGTTAATCAACAATGAAATCAAATAAAATGAAAGCCTCGGCATATAATTGGGTTTGGTGTTGAACTGTGTATTATTGGATTATCCCAATCATCGTCCAACAGAACTGATGAAAGTCAATAAAATAAGACAAAGACACACAATAAAACGTAAGTACGTAAGATAACCAAACATACCGCTGGTAATATGTACGAAAACAAATGCAAGGATTGGAGTCATGGCTTGACGTTTGACCCACTGAAAGTAGAACGGAAACAAAACGCAGCATAAGGTGTACATCTTTGTTGAGATACAAGATACCGATTGAGGTACCGATTGTGTGTGTGTGTGTGTTTCCATGCACGTATGCAAATACACGAAGGCTTAAAAACGATAAGCTGAAACAGTTACTTGTTTTTCAGACAACATATACATGTAGGTTATATTAAAAACATAGACATTTGTAAACATTTATAATGATCTCTACTTAGCAACAACAACAAACTATTGCCTATTTTTCGTTCAGAGAGCCGCCTATATTCAGCTGTCTGTAAAATCAGTCATACTCGCTACCAAAATTGCCATTTGTCAGTGACACGTAACAACATAAGCTCAACATACTAATATGTTTGAAGTTCACAAAGTTGCAAAGAAAATGAAGTTGGAACACTTTTCTATTTCATAATGTTAAAATCAATAAGCTCGGTTTCGGAGGGTGACACCATCGATCTTACTGTAAACACTATTTCTGACACAGCCATATTTGAAATTGTTTACACGTTTTAGTATACTATAATCTTAAATGATTTTTTTTATCTTTTGTAGTAAGTATATGATCTCACGGCAGTATAGTTTTAAAGCTGTATGTTACGAAATTCTGTTATAAAAAAACAATGTAATCTATTAGATGAGAGTGTAGTGTAGAATGTGTACTGCTTGGAGTTTGCTCTAACCCCATGTTGGTGTACCTACTGTAAAACAAATTACTCTCCACGTCCATTCCCCAACATGCCACGGTTTTTAAAAAAAAAATTATGACGTCACCTGAGGTAATGAGTTCTTGGCGTCAAAACTGAGCTTATGTAGTTTAACATTATGAATTAGAGAATCTGTTCTAGTTTGACTTCTTTGCAAGGATATGGACTTCTAACATATCCACGTGTAGACTAAAGGCAATTTCGGTAGCGGGTATGACTGATTTTACAGACAGCTGGGCATGGGCGACCCTTCAAAAGAAACAGACTATAGTAGTAGAAAGAAGGTTTTACCTTTCTATGCCAACGAATCCGTGTTCAATAGAAGTCGTGTCTCATTCGTACCTCTGCTTCAGCTGTGTTGATTCAATTGAGGTCTTACCCGATTTGAATGCCTTTTTTAAAACCTAACCCTTACATCTGTCGCACACCTCCATACTGCAACCGTTTTCTTTCATCTTCTAACAGTTTGAATTCAGATGTAACCAACCGTTAAAAAGAACGGGGTAACGATCGATCTTCTGACGTTGACAATCATCATATTTCACACTATCATACAATCACATCATAAAAACTTGAGATTTAAAACAACGAAATCTCGAACAAATCCTCAGATTACTTTTAAACAAAACTCAGGTGTAAACAGTTTTCCGCCTTTTCCTTTTTATCTTCTTTTTATCTCCTTTATCAAAATTAAAACAGCGTGTAAATTCATCTTACCAAAGGCCAACATGATGTTAAAGATTGTCTTAGCTTGCCACACCACACAAACACCTTGCGCGAAATTGATAGTTAAGATAAAAGAACTTCTTGAAAACTGAATAAATTACCTTTGAATATACATTAAAATGAAATAGAATTAACACTTCATTTCACTTCATGTAAACGCATCAAAAAGAAAAGATCATTTCACAAGACATGGTAAACCTAATACAGCCCAATTCGCTTTAAAAGCTTTCTGTACGACTGATAAATACTAAAGTAAATCCATTTCCATTTTTATCACAAAAGGTAAGAGGGGATTACTTAAAAGAAGTTTGTCGATAAGTTGTAAAATCTTGCTTCTTCACTTCTGAAGTTCTGAAAACTTTGACGCATGTATGACCGCCGTGGGGAATTGTGCGATGGTCCGAGCCATGCACTTGCTTGATTAGCATCATGCACGTTGTTTCGTCACAGACGGAGTTCTCTTGAGCTGATTAAAACAGACCGGTAGGTTAATAAATATTTTGTTTGTGGAGAAATAGTCGTGTGACATAAATCTTTTTCAAGTATTCTCATAGCGAAAAAAAAAAAAGAACAAAAAAGTAACGGACAATCTTTTCAGCGATTTCTGATACTTGTAAATATCTTATGTTAAAAATATAGCGCCTGCACAACGGGAAATCCTATTAAGTACGCCGTACTCCAGAATATTTCACTATTCGATGAAGGTCACCATTATGCTGGGAGGAAAGTGAGCAGAACCCGAGAGGAACCCACGACGATCAGCAACTTGTTGCGAGGCATTCCCATGTACGGTCACAATTTACGTTTAAGTTGCCTACACTCTTCAAAAAAAGAAACGCAAGACCCAAATATCGATGTAAATTTGATGTTATTCAAGGACGTGTAGATCATCGGAAAACAAAGATACATAAATGAAATTTTGTGGAACAATGCATTGCTATGTTGTCCATATTTCATGAGAATAACAATCATCACAGTCATTACTGCTGTCCACCAGGTGGTGTTGAAGTCAGTACCTCGTATGACCACCTCCAGCTGCTAACACTGCCCGACACCTCCTGGGTACAGATCGAATCAGTCGTTGGATGTTTTGTTGTGGAATCCTTCTCCATTCCTCCTGCAGCATGTGGAACAACTGTTGAAGATTCTGTGGTGGAATATGACGTCGACGCACCGGTCTATCGATCTGATCCCAAAGGTGTTCGATTGGGTTTAGATCCGGGGATTTGGAGGGCCAGGGGAATGTATTGATCTTGTTATTGGCCAGGTAGTCTTCGGTGGCACGTGCTGTGTGGGGTCTGGCGTTGTCCTGTTGGAAGAGCTGCCGTTGAAGGTCAACAAGACGAAGGACGTACGGGCGGAGAATCTGGTCGATGTATCGATTAGCCATCAGATTGCCTTGGACAAGCACAAGCTCCGATCTGCGGGTGTAAGAGATCGCTCCCCACACCATAACACTCTCTCCACCGAATCTGTCCACCTGTCTGATGCAGTGAGGAGCAAAACTTTCATGACGTCGTCTGTAGACACGGTCTCTACCATCACGTCGTCTGAGGAGATAACGGGATTCATCGCTAAACCATATGCGCCTCCAGTTTGCCAGGTTCCATGGCAGCACCGTGGTACACCATCTCACTCGTCGACGGCGATGTAGTCGTGTCAAGAGGGGGGGGGGGCAACTTTTGGACGTTTGGTTTGTCTCCTACTTCTCGGAGACGGTTCCTGATTAACTGATCGGACACTCTTCGGCTCCAAACTGTTCTTGTGCTGTGTCCCGGGCGATACGATGGCGTTCACGTAGGTGGGTTACCCGGATGTACCGATCTTGGGCAGGTGTGGTGACTCTAGGTCTTCCTGATCTTGGACGGTCATTTGTCAAATTTGTTTGACGAAATCGATCCCACAACCGAGTTATTGTGCTGGGATGATCCTTGCCACGTCACTCTTTGATTCGCCAGCTTGCAATCGTCCAATTGCCTGATTTCGGTCGGCAGCGTTGAGACGTCCCATTTTCGTGTACAGTACTTGCAAAGATATGGGATAAAATTGTGAGATTCGTTTGGGTCTTTTATAGTCACATGCTGTACTCATGTTTTGCACGTGACAAACAATCATTGTGCCTGAACTTCGTGCTGCACGACATCAACGCACATCATAACAATCCTAATTGATAAAACCGTTCAAAATCATTTTTGGTTGCGTTTGGTCAAGGATGATCTTCTGAAACATTCCAGTAACAATGTACAACCCTACAAAACTGTTTGAGTTAACATATGAGTACAAAATTGTAAGTATCATTTTTGAATTTCATTTTGCGTTTCTTTTTTCGAAGAGTGTATATTACGTGGTTACAAAGTACTGCATATCTGACATACATTAAAAGAGTATGTGTAATTCTTCATGAGGACTGCTTCGGTAGGTGCAACATCGCTAGATGTGTGGCCTATACTGGCACTTTTACAGATATGACCGTCATAATGTGTGATGATATGTGATATGAGGGGGTAATATGCAGACAGTTGACGGTATTCTCATGCATGTTTGTTTTTTCTGCGGTGGTGGTGTTGGGGGGTGGGGGGGGGGGGGGTGGAGTGGATCGCAGAGTGCAACTCTCTGTCCAGTTCATTCAAAATGCTCCTGTAGGCCTACGTCACAGAAAAATGTTGGCAAGTAAGCAATTGGCCCTACTTCCCATCGATTTCCCCATCAAGTGTCAGTTTTAGCCGTCTTTCGTTGAGGAACCGAATGACTAGTTCGATTAAAGAGGAGGACTTCCACAACATAAGCCTAGCGGTGTTGAACATGTTATTTGACACATAATAGCACTGGTGCAGTTCCGAAGATAACGATTCTAGGTTAGCTGTATCAATGGCAAAACTCTCAGCGCTGTCGTCGTTTTGTGGGGTAAATGACAAAATTTGCGATAATTTCAAAATATATGTAGTCTCTTGAAAGCTCTGGGAGCTGTTTTTCAAAGCGGTCGTAGCATTACATCGGGCACAAATACCAAGGCGGCGTATGCCGTCAATATGTGAAAATCTCTCACACACCTGAACGCAGATTAAAGGGAACGTGCTTAGATAGTGTATAATAGACATTTTACGTGAGTGCATGGGATTTTCATAAACAGTTCATACGACGCCATTTTCTGAGAAGGTTCGAGAGCCGTACATGGGGTTTCACGTTAACGCGTGACGACCTTGTTAAAGTCATTAAAAGTTTTCTCTCTGGTCATACGTGGAAGCTTTGCCAGAAAGCTGTGGATGGCTGTGGGTTTTCCTCCCACCAAAATGCTGGCCTTCATCATATAAGCGAATATTCCTGATTGCGGCGTAATACATTAATCAAATAAATAAAATAGTGCGATAATTATTTGAAAGGATCACACAACATAAGTGCCTCACGCGTCAAAAGACAGTCTGAATCAATGTTGCTGTCAAGTAAATGCAATGTGTTGTTGACGGGTTAGTTAATCTGTCATCGGTCACTGTCCTAATAGATGAATTTTTTATTCTGTCATTACACCCTATTCACGTTTCTGTCATCAAAAATTTGGTTGGAGGTCAAATTTACTCTCATATAGCTTTGTAATTTAAAAAAAAAACATGTATCGGACGGTGCAGTCTTGTCACAAATGGTTCCTTGCTGAAATCCCGCTTCACTACTCTCATAATATTTCAGTGTCTGCTGCAGCCGCTATAACCTCTCAAAATGTTAAAGTTCTCTGTTTTTCTTTACTATACAACATCTTTCAATCAGCTGCAATTTTTATTTCTTTCATAACGCTGTGTGCTAAAAATTTCTATTTCTGTCAGACGGCGTCATTTTCCGGAAGACCCCTAAAACACCCCTTTGTCAGATTACATTCTTTATTCTTATCGCAAATTTTATATCCTGTATAAAATCCTTATATCCGTGGCTCAGTTGGTTAGCGCGCTGGCCCTGCCTATGACAACAGAAGCATCTCAAGTCCAGCTCATGTTGACTTCCTCTCCGGCCATACGTGGAAAGGTCTGCCAGCAACTTCCGGATGGTCGTAGGTTTTCCCCGGGCTCTTTCCGGTTTCCTCCCACCATAATGCGGGCCGCTGTCGTATAAGTCAAATATTCTTGAGTGCGACGTAAAACACCAACCAAACAAAAAAATAAATAGACATATCCTGTAACACTCCAGTCTCTGTCATCAAGGACATCTAAATCTTCTGAATGTCCTGTTTGGCTCCCACTCATATCGCTGGTTGATGAATTCAGCGAAAACTCTACATTTACACAACACAGATAGAATGATTCTCTCAAGATAGTATAAAAAAATTTGTAATTATTGTCTCTTGTTATGTGCACGACTGCCGTCAGTTTCTAAATATATCTTGCCACTGTTTACATATGCTAAGTTCAGGGAGTGCTGTCTGCCTCTACCTTAGAATATTCCAGAATGCGCTCAGTTCGGTGCCTGTTTGTTTACATCAAGTGTTCAGGAATTTTCTTATTCTGGACAATTCCACCAGGCTATATAAGACCTATGAAAGCAGGGGAGAGAACAGAGAACGGAGAAAGGAGAATTATTGAGAGCTTGGATGCTTTTGCTGTGTATTACTTTAGTAGGCCATTTGTGCTGAATTTTGGTGTCTCTATAGCCTCTGGCTTTGTTATATCCTATCTCCACCGAGCACTTGTTCAGTCTGAACTTGTATGTTTAATTTGTGCTCTTGTATACACAGTGCCTATTAGTACACGGACCCTGTCTGTGGAATTTTGTGTATATTTCGTCATACACTCAGTTATACTGTGGATTTTCCCTCTTGTGAATTTGCCTCTGAGCATTTATGACTGTGTGATATATATATATTGTGGAATATATGCGTCCGTTTGGACTTGACACCGTAAGTACTTTAGTATTTGTATAGATACTGCTATCTTTTCTTGTTAAACTTAACTACTTTAGTATTTGTATAAGTCTTATTATCTGTTCTTGTTAAGCTAATAAATTGTTGTAAAATAAAATCTGCTGGTTTTGGTTACTTTTTTGTGCGGCTAAACTGTCGTGTATTTCGAACAAGCCATCTCTTGATAATACAGACAGTTTGGGTCGTAACAAATAGGGGGCTTGTCCGGGAAGTGTTTGAATTGGAATTGAAAGGATTTTGTGTAAGTTGTGTCATTTTTCTAGTCTTTGACTTTGTAGTAAATTTTGCCAGCAGATTTTATTCATCATGTCGGATTTTAAGCCGGACGAGTTTATGGAAGCGCCAGATCAGGATATTTTTGATGTGTTAAATAAGAATGATTTGTATGCTTTAAGCAAGTACCTGAATCTTAATATCAAAAGATCCTTACGTAAGAAAGATATGCAGTTTAGCATTGCTAAGTGTTTGGTAGAATTACAGGAGTTTGATGAAAGTGCATTAGATGTGTACAGGCCTGAGGGCGATGATTCCACTGTAATAAGACTGAAGGAGTTAGAACTGAAAGAAAAGAAAATGAAAAAGAAAGATTGTTTAAGGAAAGTGAAAATGAAAAAGAAAGACTGTTTAAAGAAAAGGAAAATGAAAGATTGTTTAAAGAAAAGGAAGAAGAAAGGTTGTTTAGAGAAAGGGAAAATGAAAGATTGTTTAAAGAAAAGGAAGATGAAAGGTTGTTTAGAGAAAGGGAAAATGAAAGAGTGTTCGAATTGGAGAAATTGAGACTTCAGAGCGAAATTGAAGCAAGGAAACTAGAAGGAGATAGGTCTGGCTGAAGTTTTGCTGATATGCCTCCAAAATTTGACGTCGCTAGAAACATAAGATTGGTGGCACAATTTCGTGAAACTGATGTAGATAAATATTTTCTACAGTTTGAGAAGATTGCTCAAAATTTAGAGTGGCCTAAAAAGTTTTGGACTACCCTTTTACACAGTGTGTTAACTGGCAAAGCTATGGATATATACACAGAGTTATCAACAGAACAGGCTGCAGATTATGATTTTGTGAAAGATGTTATCTTGAAAAGATATGAGCTTGTGCCAGAGGCCTATCGGCAGAAATTTAGAAATTTTGAGAAAAGAGATCAGACTTACATTGAATTTGCTAGGCAGAAGGAACAATTGTTTGAGCGGTGGTGTTATGCTAAAAGTGTAGGTAATGATTATGAAAAGTTGAAACAGATCATTCTGATTGAAGACTTTAAAAGATGTATTAATGATGATGTCAGAACTTTCATTGAGGACAAAGAGGCTGATACTTTAGAAGCAGCAGCCACTATGGCCGATACATACACGGTTACACATAAGGTCTCATTTCAGAAAAAGCCGTCTACATTTAGAAAGCCTCAACCCTTTTCCAGCGGTTCATTTGACTCAAATTCAGGCCCACCGAAACAGGCTCAAAATTTTGACAAATCAGGTCATCAAAGAAGACCTGTTAATTCGAACACTACTCAACGAAGGTCTGACCATACATTAATTTTACTGATAGACAGTTTAGCAGGGTTACATTGAATTTTTGTAGGAAGCCAGGCCATGTCATATCAAATTGTTATGCTTTAAAGACAAGGCAAGAACAGGAGGGTGGCTCCAAGCCTACTGGTTTGTGTGTTACTGCTAAAAAGTCTGATATAGTGAACAATGTTGATGCATTTGATTATGTAAAGACTCCACCAGTAGATTGTACACAGAATTCACAGGATAATGTTATGAAGGTTTTTGAGCCATTTATTTGTGACGGTAAAGTCTCACTTAAAAGTGACATGTCTTGTGATACAAAGATCAGGGTATTAAGAGATACTGGAGCTTCTCAGTCTTTATTGTTACAAGATGTTTTGACATTTTCTGATGAGTCATATTCTGGATCAAATGTATTAATTAGAGGTGTAATCTCTGCTGAATTTGAATCTGTGCCTCTTCACAAAGCTTACTTGTCATCAGATATTATTTCGGGTCCTGTTACTGTCGGCATCAGGCCTACTTTGCTTTTTAAAGGAATTCATCTACTACTTGGCAATGATCTTGCTGGTGACAAAGTAATGGTTAATCCTATTGTGACTGATAAACCTTGTTTAAATCAAACTGTTGATCCTGTTGAGAAAGAAATTCCAGATTTGTATCCCTCTTGTGCTGTAACGAGGTCTATGTCAAACAAACTTTCTGATAACGGCAAAAACACAGTAACGGACTTACAAGATACATTTCTTACACAAATGTTTACTCAAGGCGACTGCATTGATAATGATGAATTAGACCATTGTACACCCAGTGACATATCACATGTTTCTAAACATCAGCTTGTAACTGAACAGCATAAAGACCCAGAAATTTCATGTTTGTTTGACAGAGCTCTCGATGATTGTGTTATTTCATCTGAACCTGTGTGTTATTATGTCAAATCTGATATACTTATGCGTAAATGGAGACCACCTGATGTATCTGTTGATGATGACTGGGCTGTTAAACATCAGATTGTTGTACCTAACACATACCGAACTGAAATTTTACGTATGGCACATGAAATGCCATTAGCTGGTCACTTGGGTGTTAACAAGACCTACTATAGGATACTGAACCACTTCTTTTGGCCAGGATTAAAGAGAGATGTAACCCAGTTTTGTAGATCATGTCATACATGCCAGGTATTGGGTAAGCCTAATCAGACAATTCCTAAGGCACCATTAGAGCCTGTACCAGCTTCTCAACAGCCATTCAGCAAAATATTGATTGATTGTGTAGGCCCTCTACCTAAGACGAAGTCTGGGAATCAGTATGTGTTAACTATTATGTGTACAGCAACCAGATTTCCCGAAGCTGTTCCTTTAAGAAATATAAACACCAAGTCTGTTGTCAAAGCTTTAACAAAGTTTTTTACTCTGTTTGGTTTACCCAAATCCATACAGTCTGATCAAGGCTCAAACTTTATGTCTGGTATTTTTCAGCAAGTTATGTACCAGTTAGGCATTAAATAATACAAGTCGTCTGCCTACCACCCAGAAAGTCAAGGTGCAATTGAAAGATTTCACCAAACATTAAAGAACATGATTAAGACTTATTGTTATGATACAGAGAAAGACTGGGATGAAGGTATTCCATTTCTTATGTTTGCTGTTCGAGAGTCAGTACAAGAATCATTGGGTTTCAGTCCATTTGATTTAGTATTTGGACATACTGTTAGAGGACCTTTGTTAATTTACAAGGAACAGTTTCTCAATGATGACACAAGTAATGTAAATCTTTTGGATTATGTATCTGATTTTCGTGCTAAGCTTGTCAGAGCATGTGAATTGGCTAAGCCAATCTTGAATGTACTCAGAAGAATATGAAACGTAGATATGATGAGAAATCTGTTGTTCGGTCATTTCAACCTGGTCAGAAAGTTTTAGTATTGTTACCTGTACCTGGTAAATGCTTTGATGTCAGATATTTTGGTCCATATGTTGTTGACAAAAAGCTGAGTGAGCTTAACTATGTTGTTAAAACACCTGATCGGCGCAAATCAAGTCAGTTATGTCATATTAACATGCTGAAGCCCTATGTAAACAGAAGTGACGCTGAAAACACTGCTGTACATTCTGTTAATGTTGTTGCTGCTGACATTGACCAGAGTTGCTGTAATACAGATGATATTGGCGAACAGTTGGTTGATTCTAAGCTCAGTTCTTCAAAGCCTCAGAATTCAGATGTCTTAAAACAACTTGATTCTAAACTGCAACATCTGGAACCTATTCAGCAACAGCAACTGTCTGAACTTGTTTTTGAGTTTTCACATTTATTTCCGGATGTACCATCAAGAACTGATGTCATTTTTCACGACGTTGCTATAGGTGCAGTTTTGCTTCAGGAGGACAATCTTGGTGTTGATCATCCAGTTTGTTTCTTTTCCCGTAAACTTAGTTTCAGAGAAATTATTCAACTGTTGAAAAAGAATGTCTGTCTGTTATTTTAGCTCTGCAACATTTTGAAGTTTATGTAACAGCTTCGAGACAACCTGTGATTGTAAATACTGATCACAATCCACTTGTGTTTCTACAGAAAGTTAAGGGAAAGAATCAGAGATTGTTACGGTGGAGTTTATTGTTGCAGGAATACAATCTTGAAATCAAACATGTAAAGGGAAAAAGATAATGTTATTGCAGATTGCTTGTCTCGTGTATAAATTTTGTATAAAATGTTTAATTACATGTGGTTTTACAATGTTGTATATATTATTGTTTTACATATATTGTAAGTAAAAAAAATAGTTAGGAAAACTTTTTTTTCTTGAAGGGTGGGTGTCTTATGTGCACGACTGCCGTCAGTTTCTAAATATATCTTGCCACTGTTTACATATGCTTACATAAGTTTAGGGAGTGCTGTCTGCCTCTACCTTTGAATATTCCAGAATGCGCTCAGTTCGGTGCCTGTTTGTTTACATCAAGTGTTCAGGAATTTTCTTATTCTGGACAATTCCACCAGGCTATATAAGACCTATGAAAGCAGGTGAGAGAACAGAGAACGGAGAAAGGAGAATTATTGAGAGCTTGGATGCTTTTGCTGTGTATTACTTTAGTAGGCCATTTGTGCTGAATTTTGGTGTCTCTATAGCCTCTGGCTTTGTTATATCCTATCTCCACCGAGCACTTGTTCAGTCTGAACTTGTATGTTTAATTTGTGCTCTTGTATACACAGTGCCTATTAGTACACGGACCCTGTCTGTGGAATTTTGTGTATATTTCGTCATACACTCAGTTATACTGTGGATTTCCCTCTTGTGAATTTGCCTCTGAGCATTTATGCCTGTGTGATATATATATTGTGGAATATATGCGTCCGTTTGGACTTGACACCGTAAGTACTTTAGTATTTGTATAGATACTGCTATCTTTTCTTGTTAAACTTAACTACTTTAGTATTTGTATAAGTCTTATTATCTGTTCTTGTTAAGCTAATAAATTGTTGTAAAATAAAATCTGCTGGTTTTGGTTACTTTTTTGTGCGGCTAAACTGTCGTGTATTTCGAACAGGCCATCTCTTTATAATACAGACAGTTTGGGTGGTAACACTCTACATTATCAACATCACTCTCGCATATGTGTTTTGTTGAGCTACAAATTGCTATAAAACATTCTTGACAAGTCAAATCATATAGATGGACTTTTTTCTGTCTTCACCGATAAAAGAGTTCGAACTCGAATTCTACAATTCCTCCAAAAGAGAAGATAGCATACATGTACCTGGTACTATTTGGGATCCTTCTCGTCGAGACGACAGTCGGGTCCAGAGCATAATTATCGCCTTACATTTAACTGCATGTTGCATGTAGTTAGACTGATTTGTATGTATCAAAAAGACTGATTTATTTATTCAGTCATATGTGTTTCACCTGGTTTCATGTTTTATGTAGTCTACTAAGAAGAATGCAAACGCACTGCGATAAAATCAGACGTCCATATTAACCTATTCAGTCAAATATTTGCTGCATATCATAATTGTATTACGAGGGCCTCCGTGGCTCAGTTGCTTGACGCGCTAGTGCAGTCGCCGTGAGTTGAAATCCAGCTCATGCTGGCTTCCTCTCCAGACGTGCATGGGAATGTTTTCCAGCATCTTGCGGGTGGTCGTGGGTTTCCCCGGGCACTTTCCGGTTTCCTCCCACCATACTGCTGGCCGCCGTCGTATAAGTGAAATGAGTACGGCGTAAAACACCAATCAAATAAATAAATGAAATAATTGTATTGCATATTTTAATATGGATGGATTTGATACATGTACACGCAGACCTATAATGTTTAAATTTTAGGTTTTCTTTTTTAAAAAATGATATGAATACCTTTCATAACTGAACTTAAGAATAAAAACTGATAGAATAAACGGCAACATCTTATTTTGTGTGTTGTGTGTGTTCTGTAACGGTGTGTTGAGATCGTAGGTGCGCATTAACTTACAAACCTCAAACGTCAGACATGCTGGTTTGCTCTCCGGTCGTACGTGCGGAGGCCGTCCAGCAACCGTGAGTTTCAAGCATATGTAATATTTATAGTTTTACTTATTATTAAAAGAAATTAACCTCGATTGTCCCTTACCCATGGAGTATAGACTCGTCGACTCAGATACTGGTCATCCGCAACAAATGTCATCAAGGTGTGACTGTGAGATTAGGTGGACACAGGCCCCCATTACAACTTACATTCTGTGTATTTTAGGGAGTAAAGTCTTTTTTTGCTGCCAGCCTGCCGCTTTTCGTGTACAGGTGCATGCTTGGTATCAAAATGATGGAAATTGCCTAAGCTTTGGGCAGGTATGAGTTTTAATGATAAAAGTTTGAAATTCTGGACGAGAGGACACAAGGAGACAGGTGGTAATGAGGCTGCGAGTGATGTCCCCTTGGCGTTGCTAGGCACCCCTCCCAGCTGCCGGCATAGAAAAGTCCAGATTTTGACGGTCAACCTATGTCAAGGTTTTTATGGCTTCTTTCTCACAAGCTGGGCCTGGTATGCACGAAAGCTTATTGGCCACGGAATGTTTGGGACTGAGCTGCAGCGCTAAACGTTAACGTTGTCGCTTATGGAAAAATAATGGGGGCCTGTGGCCATGTACTGGTTTTCTTTAAAAATTCGACAGCAAGGGAGATAATTCTTACAGATCAGATCACCATGAGCAGCTGGAACTGTATCTGATTTGACTAGGAACAAATGTATGTAACATGTACCTGGAAAACTGAAATATACTTTGCAAACTATACTGAACATGCCAAAAAGTTTGTCAGTTACTTGCCAACAAATAGTAGTTTAAGCTGGGCTCTCCGGTTTTCTCCACCTATGAATTTGACATCCGTGGAATAAGTGAAAAGTTCTTGATTGTGGGGGAAAAATAAGCTGGAAATAAATAAATCATACTGACATGGCTGCTGCGAACGAAGCGATGCCGATATCCCGATCTCTGTTTACTCTTGGTATGTTAATTAGTCCTGTGTCATGCCACATCTTTGCAGGGAATTAACATACCTAGAGTGAACAGAGATTAGGACACCGGCACCGCATCCTTTGCAACAGCCATGTCATTACCTCCCACAATGCATCAGAGAGAGTTTACTGGAAGGCGAGATTTGGTCGATAGTGGGAGATGCGCGCGACAAAGCGAGATTCAGACAACATTCACTCGACAACGCGAGATTTAGTCGAGATTCGAGCGCCATTCAAACGACAGAGCAACGACTGAATGTCGTCTGAATCTCGCTTGCATGTGGCGCTGTCGACCAAATCTCGTCCAAATATCGCGTTGTCGATCAAATGTCACCCTTTCTAATAAATTAAGTTTGACCGCATTGTTACTCATATTACAGAAACCGCAACATTCAGACGAGATTAAGACCCCAGGGTACGTTCTGACGAGATTGTCGGGACTCACAGCACATCGCGAGATTAGGTCGAGATTTGGTCGAGAATTGCACGAAGACATGAGATTTGAACAACAATGTGAGATTCAGTCGGCAACACAAGATTCGGACGAGGGAGCGAGATTTGCACGACATTCTCGACTGAATATCGTTGAAGTTTCGTTGCAATCTCGTAGGGAATGTCGCGTTGGCGCGCTAATCTCGATTGAATCTCGACTAAATATCGCAGTGTCGTTCAAATGTCGCTGTTACTGTTTTGGGGCAAAACCGGGGGAGACAACATGGCTTCCTCCGGCTTCCATGATTATGTTCCTACACAGGGAAATGTAAACCAGCAGTACAAATTGTGTTGGCAAAGTTCTAAAGAACGGATACATGAACAATAGTCCTGACGCAATATTTTCCTCCATAAAAAGTGCAACATGGTATTTCTTACAAGCATTAGAGACCGACAGATGAGTTTGGGCCTGCTTTATCCGTATAGAGATCTTGTCTGAAGAGATCATTTTCACGAATTCCTGAGATCATTACTGATTCCTCGTGATAGTATCGCGGTGGCGGAGGGGTTAGAAACGTCACCTCTGTTTGGCGATAAAGGCCTCGGTTCCACAAAACTTCCTAAATTCAGTCAATGCCTAAATCTGAACATGGAAAGTTTCTTCATAAAACTTAAGCCAAACACTTCATATGTATTGTATTATGTTGCGAAAGCAAAATACTTTTGCTTAAAGGAGAAGGAAACATAAGCATGATGCAAATATCAGATCAAAGGGCGTGAAAAGTTATTTGCAAATATGGTTTTTAGCATTTTTTCGGGAGAAATGTTATTTGACAATATTTTAGTATGGTGGGTATTTGGGACCATCTGTTGCTATGTATCGCCTTTGCATAATAATGTTATCAATTAAGATGTGATAAATTGTCTGATAAATTCATTCCTTTGTAAATGTGTTGTTTATATCCAAAGACACGCAATTAATATGGATTATGACAATTTTGTAAATTTTATAGCACACATATGTTTATTAAACATGCCTTACATCCTCATGTAGAACATTATTATGCAGACAATATATACCAAGAGGAGATCACAATACCCACCATACAAAAAGTATTTGCAAATGTCTTTTTCTCAATGAAGAAAAACCAAAACAAATGTTTAAGATCATGTTTTTAACTAACTTTTCAAACTCTTTCGTCTGAACTTCATATAGTTTTTATGTTTTCTCCACATTTAAGGAAAAGAAATTAAAAAGTTTCGTGAAACCGGGCCCTTCGTAATAGAATATAAACCTAGTACCTGTATGCCATATATCGGTACGTTATGACTGAGTGAGAATATGAAAAATTTCACTAGGGGAGTCTCTAGTTCGAACTCTTTTGTCGTAAATGGAGAAAACTGTCCAACTGTATCATGTGACATGGGAAAAATATAACTGATCCATATGGCTATGGGAATGACAAATGGACAAATTGTCAGCGCAGCATTCTCATATTACCGCAGAACAATGGTCAATCCGGTTTGGGACTGTCGCCACGGCGCGGGGAAATCTGCGCAATTATGCTGTGAACGACCTTGACCGCCAAACTAACAAGTCAACCCAATGTTACTACGGTTTAAACATTTCAGAAGTTAGTGCTTAATTCATTGGCGGTAAATAACCTTAGGCAACATAGAGTAAACAGAGAATGGGTCATCTTGACCTACAGATAATGCTGTAACCATTGAGAATGTGAAGTTGTTTGCGAAACGACAGGTGTACCGGTTTTGTACTTGATAACATACTAATCCGAAATTTGTTCAGGGGAGGTGTGTTGGTGCACCCTTGCAACCTGTCACGTGCGAGCTATAAAGAAAGTTCCGGCATCATCTCGCTTGTATAAGTCGGCTATAAATAACTTTTAAGACGTTCTGCGTAGATAGGTGTCCACTCTAGAGAAACACACAACCCAGATTCTGAAAGAACTTCAAATAAAAACAACAGATGACAAACGATGTCAGTTGAATTGAAGATGTAATCACCCGTAATATTTTTTTTTTTCACTTAAGAAAGTTTCAGTGATAAGATAGCGCACAAGTGTTCGGAGAAAAACTTCAGATATGTCATTTTCCCCAGGGCTCTGCCTGATTTCCCTCCAGCATACCCATGGCGGCCGTCGTGTATAAGTGCAATACGGCGTAAAACGTCATTTAGGTAAATCGTATAATTAGATTCAGGCATCTCAGAATCAGCACGGAAAAAATATATATTATCTTTTCATGTAAAGATCAATGTCATCATAAAGGTATTAAATAGTACAAAAGTAAAACACTATTATACACCATTAAAATTCATCAAATTTAACAGAAGGTATGTTGTCTCCGTGATGCTAGAATGTATTGTTATTGCAACAGACATATTCTATTATTTAACATAAAAATCGTATTAGATTCACAGGGTATTATGTTAACTATGATACATCATCATGCTATAATAAGAGAATACATTCTAGCATAACTCAGACAACAGACTTCCACTTAACATTAACGGATTACTTTTGTTGCTGTATGGTGAAAGAAACAGGTAAAGTAGACGAAAATCATCCAAACAAGATGCTTTAACATGTGACGACATGGTATAGCTACAATAAAGTAAGCCGACATTTAATTTGTGGGATTAGGCTCAGGGTATCTGACGTAAAAAAAAGCATGACACATCCACAGAGCCCCACCCACAGACTGGGTTTAAACCCATACTGGGTTTGAAGTCCTAGCGATTGAAACGCGAGCATTTTCACCACCCAGCCATTCGATCTCGTGTATTGCCCTAGGTAGAAACAGTTCAACTGTATCATGTGACTTTTCAAAAATATTAGGCAATATGTTGAATCCAGTTACTGATTACTTGTCCCTCCGTAGTTCAGAAGCACAAATGACACCTATTTCCCTTGGGAAATAAGAATTTTGGACCCCGACGGATAAAACAGTTTGACCTTCAAACTCGCCTATTGTGACACGGGTATTTTTTTCGGAAAACTCTCCAATACTCAATCTCCATCTGACGTTTACACCCAGAGTTCTCTCTCTGCCTTACAACTTCAAAAGATCTCTGCACTTTGACGACCTTGTACCGATAACTTACTGCTCATTCGTAGTAAACCGAAACATAGTATGACTTAACAGTAGTTCGTGGGAACGTTTGAAAGCAACCCCCATATGGCCGTGGGTTTCTCCTGGGCTCTCACCACAATGGTGGTCGCCGTCGTAAAACTGATATATCTTTGAGTACGGCGTAAATATCCAATTAAATAAATACATTAATATTTTCATTTCATCTTTTATTCATCATAGACCTTATATTGAATACATAATGAATATATGTGGAATACATTTGGCAGGAAGAAAGCTCACAAGAGCTTGATCTCTCCCATGGAATGTAGAGGGTTATGAAATAGGGTACACATTTATTTGTTTCTTTATTTGATTGGTGTTTTACGCCGTACTCAAGAATATTTCACTTATACGACGTCGGCCCCTTATTATGGTGGGTGGAAACGGGGCAGAGCCGGGCAGAACATTTATTATGTGAATTTTATTTACCTTTTTTATATTTAGCATTGACCTAATAAATTAATATATCACAATAAAGCAGACCACACTAAAGTAGAACACAGTGGATTGTAATACAGTAAACTCTGACATGGTTTATTAAGAAAAAAAGGCCCGACAGAACTAAGGTCGTACTCGCGATTTATGGAGGTAATTCTTATCTCAACAGAGCACCATTTAAGTTCAATGTAAACACAATGTGTTAAAATTTTCACAGAGCTGTTAAGTAATAAATTTGTACTTGAGGGTTTCTTAATTTATGACCTCACTATTGATTTCCCTCGTAAAAATGACCTTCGTTCTGCTGTAAAGACGATCTCGAACTTAATTTTGCACTCGGTTTGTCCCCCATACCCTACTCAATCGTACAACCTGTCTTAACAAATCTCTTACCTTGACAGTTGTAGACAGCTTAATACATTAAGTGATTGGGGAGTGTGTTACCTCTGCTGCAGATCCGGGATTAATCCCATTCGAGCTAGAGGTTAAAAAAAAAAAACAGAAAGAAATTGTCTCTTTCTCTTAAAGCTGCGGCCAGCTTGTGCGATTTGTCGCATCGCCTTTTCGCATTTGCCCAGTCGGCATTATTTTATAATTCACGTTTTGAAGGATGAGATGTGTGTAATTATACAAACTGTATGAAATAACGTTTATTGTGGTTTGGTTTAACTAGTCCAGTTCATGTATGCATGCGTGCTTGAGTACTAATCTAGTTCGACGAGTGTAGGCGACAAATCACTCTGTATAAACTGATCTTAATATATACGCCCATGTTGAAAAATATTATATTGTACTCACCTATTACACTAAAGTACTGTACATAAATTCATCCCCCTAATGCCTAAGTTTACGAAGAAATCGAAAATATATATTTTCGTGTTTGTCGTAGTATTTAGTATTTAGTAGGGCTTTCAACTCGCCGGTCCTAACTTAAAGGCGAACATTTTCCCCACTCAGCCAGGCACAACTCACACCGTCGCATATATGGGCTAGGTGTTTCGAGTTCCAATTGTTTTGTCCCTAAAGGTACAACTGTCGCACTGTATCATGTGACTTGTCAAAAATGTCATAAGGACATATGCACGCGGTGCGAGTCCAAGCCCGCTCCGAGGTAAAGACTGTAATGTCCGCGATCTCGCTAATCGTGAGGCCTTGTTGACAATAGCCGGTAGACAGCGCTTGTGTGGCCGTTCTCACAGTTTACAGTTCGTTAAGGTCACCTTACTACACACACATGTACACAAATACACAAAATATATGTGAAACTGTGCATACTAATGATATATATATATATATATATATATATATATATATATATATATATATATATATATATATATATATATATATATATATATACTGGTGAACAAATAGCATCTAAATTTGGACTGAAATGTGCACACCGTACATCCCGCTAATGAGCTGTAAGAGTACATGTACAGTACAAACACAGGCTGAAAGGCAGTGATGAAGTTTAATCCCGTCAACAGACAGTGATTATGTACGATGCCACGTCTGGTGTCAGTTTATTGTGACTGTGTGTCACGTCTGGTGACTGTGAAGGCTGTCACGTCTGGTATCACTATATGTTGGGACTTTATGGGGTGTCACGTCTGTTTTTTTTTTGTTTTTTTTTTTTTTTGCATTCAGAATGTGTGTCGTGGGGGGTGGGATGGAGGTGGGTCTGCTGCGTGTAATGAAGAAAACACATGGCTGTAGCGTTACAATATACATGAGGCTACATCGATCAGTTTACACGGTAAGCAGCCTGCACTCAGGCGTGTCGTGACGTCAGCAGTGCCCATACAAAGTTAAACCTTGGGCGACAATGAGATTACAACAGAGTTGCAGACATAACAATCGAGCAATTGTTGCCAAAATTGTAACAAAAAAAAAATTAACACTTTTGTGTAAAGACCCTACCCCCACTTCCACCCGCACCCCAACCCTGAACCATATTTGTTTTACACATTCACAATTAATGGCATTCCATTCCAATTCACACCTCAATTTTCACATATTTGTAACAGCACACTTAACACATTTATTTATAAATTTTCCGAAAGAAATAGTTTAAAAGGGTTTCTAACGGATCTAAGTAGCCTTTCAGTATTCATCGGTCATTTTCCAAACTCACAAGTTATATACACATCTATTTGCACTTGACAAATTTATTCCAAACAGGGGCGGAAGTGGTTAGCGTGACAGCAAGGCGCAATAACCCAAGAGCCTCTCACCAATCAAGTCGCTCTGGGCCAGCTCATGTAGGCTTCCTCTTCGGCTGTACGTGCGAAGGTCTTCCAGCAGCCTGTGGATGGTTGTGGGTTTCCCCAAGTTCTGCCCGGTTTCCTCCCACCATAATGCTGGCCGAAGTTGTGGAAGTGAAATATCCCCGAATAAGGTGTAAAACACCAATCAAATACATGTAAAGGAATAAATATCCAAATCAGTTGCTATCAGCTGTATTTGGTGTAAAAACCGCCAAAAAGTTGCATTCTAGAGTAGAGATTATAAAATATTACTTTTTATTATCGAAACTAACAGTTTTTAATAGTACGATTCTGTCTTCTAATAAAACTTTAGAACACATTTCTAACTATCAGAATCACACAAAATGTGTAACTTACTATGCATTTCACCTTAAAAGATTTGGCCAATAAAAGTGCACTTTCAGAAGCAAATAAATACGTTTAAATTATATTTCCTTCGCCAACAATTAAGTTTTTCTGATCAGAATTTAATCAAACTTCACAACAATATCTTAAGTGGAAGAATCAATCAGAATCAAGCAAAATGTGTGAGCTGAAAAAAAAGTTGAAATTTAAGTAAAATGCACTGACCGTGGACAAAAAATATGAGTCATATACGGTACGTATCGATTGTTCACGTTCTATAAAGAGGGTAGAACTTTCTGGAATCCCTGCTTTTTGCATCTAAAGCTATAGCTATCTATCTGTATGCCCGAATTCAACCTGTACAACCTGGCATTAGAAGGAATTTGATTAATACATACTGTGTTCTGCATACACTGTATGAGACACTGCGTGTGAATGAAACCCTTTGAATATCACGCAGTGTTTACAGAAGGATAGTAAATACACCCAAAGAACTTTGTGACACACACGTGTCTGCTGAGCCACAACACAACGTCCTATTGTTTACCCCATTAAAAGCACCATTAAAAGCACCATTTTTCACGGCCACAAAAGCGCTCGGCAAATATTTTGCTCGTGACTGAATTTCCAATCCATTGCTGAGGTCACGCAACGAAGTCTAGATCCCATTTACAAAACCTTGGCGGATACTGCCGGATACGAGTGACCCATCTCTTCAAGTTTGCACCAAAGACTGTCCACGATTTCCACAGTTCTTTTATTATTATTGTTAATGAAGGTTAACGTCCTGCCTTGAAATTACCCGGATGTTCCACAGGTGATTAACGACGACCTACGCCACATATTTACGAATATCAGATCACTGGACAACATGGGAATTTCAAGTTCGAAATCTGTTATCTTTGAAAGTCGAAAAAAAAAGTCACACTGCACCATGGGACCTGCTACAAGTTTTGATTACATTTATTACAGCATGGGCGTTTGTAAAACGCTTCAAGTTTTTAATTTAGTGCAGACGAACGAAGGAGAAAAAGGAGAAAACAACCGAGCGTTCATGAGCTTAAGAAGTCCCTACACGAAATGGATGCTATTTGTACCTCTAAAACACGGAGAGACAGGTGACTAGTGAATTAATGTTAAGAAAAAGTTTCTTTACATTTTTAACCAGTCCCATGATACACAAAGGCTGTTTTTACTATTCAGCATGAAAATAATTCGAACTTGGAGCTCCCCAATTATCCAAAGACTACATACAAAAACATGCACCCTCCCCAATGAAAAAGCATAAAATATTATCCAATGTTAACTATTAATTACTTTCATTACTTCTTTTTCGAGGATGCAATACACACCATGCGTTGTTTATTGGAAACTTCTACACTAGGGGTTATAACCTGGCAAACAAATGCATACACACTTCTTTCTATCTGGCCCAATCCAGAGCCGATTATTAGATAGTTTGATGCAGTCGGTGACGTCATCATGTAGAAATCCGCTGCGCTATTAATATCTTCGGCTATGTGAATAATGCTAAACATACCGTCTGTTCAACTCTGGCGACAATTACAAAGACAAGATTAAACTTAAGTGATTGTCACGTGATAGGCACTGCACGCATGAAAAGCAATGTCGAGAAATACTTCAATTAATTATACAAAAAAAAAGTTGCCTGCAGCCCTCATCAAGCGCTATGAGATAGATGTAATTTACATGTAAAAAAGAACATATACATGTATATCTTAAATAAAATGCAGATTATTCTATTTCGAAGTGCAAATAAGAAACAAGATTTATACTTATCGCCAGTAATATTGCTCATATGTTGTCATATATGGTCTGTTACATTATTTAAATTATTTTTGATATTTAAAGTTTATTACCGCTACTTGTCATTAAAGTGATTAGGCCTACACATAGCAGCCCAGCTACTTATTACATCCTATATTCACTAAAAACTACTGTGTAGAAATGCCATACACAGTGCTGGAAGTCTCTTTGGCCGAGTGGTTAGTGTGCTAGCGTAAAACTCTAATCAAATAAATAAATAAATTAATAATCCTTTCCGGTGTGTTCACCGAATTCTAAATGCCACTGAAAGAAGATATGTCAGTTGATTGTAAATTAATAATTGATAATTTTCCCACAGTCAGAGTAGAAAACTGAATGTAAACGACACCGTTTTTGAACTGAAGTTTCCGCAATAATCATTATATATGCTCCATAAAACGAAGATTGAAACATTCTGTACTGATATGTTCTGACACAGGCTATACATACGGTGAGATATGAGATATGTAAACACCATATGCACGGATCTCACGGATATCATTATCCGTGAATAAATAGTAAACATTACACAGGTGTGTACATTCGTATGAATATATGAAAATGTTAGAACTTCATCTTAATACGTATATATTTATGTATACTTTGTTGTGTATATTAATGTTTTCTGGCGTGAAGTTTGGAGTTTTAAATTCAGCTGCCCGGTGGCATGGCTACAGTCTATATTCATTGCACTTTGTGAGGGAGCACGTTTAGAGTTTTAAAAATTCGTATTGGCTTTTTTAAATTGGCGAAATTTAATTTTCTGTATTTACCAATTAAGAATAGCCCTAATTATTACCATTCGATGTATATCGGACTCGCACCGGTAACCTACTATTTATAGTGCAAAAATGACTCTAAAGTTTAAAAGTTATAATGCGACCGGCTTTATAATTTTCAGAACTTTTCCGAGATTGAAAGGTAACACTTGTTAAGACAAGGCTGATATCTTGTGAAAGGTAATTATTTGGCCTACTGTACAAGAAAAACAAACATCCATGGAATTTGAGCAAATCGATTTTTTATTAAACATGTTTCTCGGGTATATATAACATGCTTGAGCATCGTGTAAAACGAAACCAAATATGTAAAACAAACTGCTGGTTTCCTAGGTCAGCTCAATGATCAGTTTAACTTAGGCCTATTGAACTATTATTATTATTATTATTATTGGAGCATTTCAGAAACTTTGGCATATTTTTGCCACAGATGATCTAATATATGTTATACAATGCAATATTCCAGAAAGTCTTTTTAAAAACCCACTTTATATATCAGAATAACATTCTTCTTGACTTTTTGTATTTTCTGGACCAGTTCTGTTGCAATGCATAACTCACAGATGTATTTAACACATTAGCTTCAGAAACGTCCATTCGGAAGGCATGAGATCAAGCCGGGACGGGTGATACCAGATTCTTTAACAACGGTTACTTGTTGCTGCCTCGCTTGGTGCTCAGCACTGAGATGTTAGAGAAAGGAAACAGGACTGGTTGGCATTGTGTCATATAATGTGGTCATTTCTGGTGTCTTCGGCATGATGCTTCAGTGGCGGCAGCACTTTGGCGGCATGGACTCGCCCGGCCACAAGTAGACAAAGTATATGTACACACACCTAATGACTCCTCGTCGTCATTGTTACATACATATATACATACTTCGCATAAATAACATTTTGTTACTCTATTCCTGATATTTGTGAACAATTTCATGGCAGCACATGTGCCTTGTAAGTGAAACAAAACAGAAGGTACCACGTCGACTCATCCAAGTTTAAATCTACATACCGGTACATGACTTCCACCAGAATTCACGATGTATACCTTATATCGTGTTAAAAATGAAGTATAATTATGTTGGAATTTCCGAGGCCCTCTGTTATTCACAAAATCCAAACTGAACCGATGACTGAAGATAGTTATTCATTTATTATTCATGATTCATATCTTTGTTTTGAATATTCTTCTCCCCAGGCCCCACACACCCTTCTTTCCTTATGTATGTCCTATACATACTTAGAACACCCATTTCCTCTCATAAAGCTATACGGCATATCCGGTTACAGAAACGAATAATTACCCAGCCAAACGTACACATCCACTTCCTTTTTCATATTGTTACAAGTTCAGTAATCATTTCTAACACACACATTGTCCCAAACACACTTTTAAAAAGCTACACTCCCAATACCCGGATCTGTTTCCAGTTGAGTGGACGTGTTGACGAATCACCTGGCTGGACTACTTTAAAAGCGGAGGAA